>NW_012141747.1:5187335-5284052 GCF_000956105.1 Propithecus coquereli
AATTTTTTTTTCTATATATTTTTAGTTGTCCGATTAATTTCTTTTTTTTTTTGGTAGAGACGGGGTCTTGCTCTTGCTCAGCCTGGTCTCGAACTCCCGAGCTCAAACAATCCACCCACCTCAGCCTCCCAGAGTGCTAGAATTACAAGTGTGAGCCACCGCGCCTGGCCTACAGGCATTTTCTACTGATCGATAGGGACGTGAGATCATAGCAAGCTCAGAGACCTGTGGTTTTTGAGGGGCCTTCAGAGCTGATGCAACCTCTTCAAAGGCTAAACAGCAGCATTCTGGGTTTCTGTGAGTACTGTACCTTCACAATGTGGGAATCCAATGTGTGACAAAATCTGTTTCAAGGTCAATTTTTTACTCTTAAGCCCATACAGGTGAAGCCATTTCTCCGATGAAATGAGACTTTGTTCAGCCAAGTCTGCTTTGGTGCTGCTCAGACCCTCCTGCCTCTGCAGCTGCTGCTCAGAGATGGTAGATGAGCCTGATTTCTCCATCTCAGAATCAGGATCTAAGTCACAGAGACCCCCTGCAAGGACAATTGTCAAACTCAGACTTCCTGAAAACTTGGAAATAATCTTACATCAATAGAGGATTGGCTTAATATAAACTATGGTATATCCATGAAGTGGAATTCTATTTATCCATTAAAATTATAATACATATGTATACTTGTTGGAAAAGGAGATAACCACATGTATTGCTAAGAGGTATCAAAAAAATTCAATATCCACATGTATAGACACACAGATATACAGAAAAACATCTAGAAAGATGCACACTAACAGGTTTACTGTAGTTTTCTCTTTGTAGTTGAAATATGTGTGGTGTTTGCCTTTTCCATATTGTTTAGATTTTTGCATTATTTAAACATTTCTAAAATAGGATTTACTTCCATAATCAGAAAAATACAAAGCTCTTCCATTTTGGAAAAATAAACACCCTACTCAGAACCTTCACTACATATCTGTATTTTAATTACAATCACATTTAACATTTTGCTTCCAACGAGGATAAAGAGGATAAAACTGGAGAGGAAATATACTTGTTCTACAGTTGCAGTAGCTAACTGGGAGCTGGTGGCAGGGTGGGAACACATGTACCCACTTTCTGAATGTTTTACTTTCTGGGACCTTGCTCTAATATTGGACTTCAACATTCTGGTTCATGTAGCCAGCTATTCTGGGAGCCACTGGACTCCAGGCAATATGAAACATATCAGGCTTACTAGACCTTCCTAAATATAGTTAGTGTACACAAGAGGAAAGGAGTGGCTAAACTGTAATGCAATCCTAACCCACTCACCGCACTTGGGCAAGGCCTGGCAACTTGGAGGAAGTGTAGAAAGCTCTGCTTACATCTGTCTCCAGAGTGTGCAATGCATGTAAATTGATCCCCGGAACTTTAAAACTTTTTAACAATGAAAAAACTCCCTTTCCCCATTTCAAAAACTCTAACTGTATTTCCTGAAAGTCTCAGTGTTATGACATAGAAATTCAGTCAAACACAAAAATCAGTTGGACTCAAGCTAGGGAGGCTTTGTGAAAAGAAGTTAGAAGTATTATTATTAGCAAACACTAATTTAACATTATGTTATATGCAATATAAATTTAATCCTTATAATAACCTTATAAGGTACATACTACTTTTATTCTCATTTTACAGATAAGGAAACCAACACAGAGAAGGGTTAACTTGGCCACAATCTCACAGCTGGTAAGGGGTGGAGTTGAGATTCTAACCCAGCCATCCAGTTCCAAAGTCTGTGTTCTGTGGCCTTTATTAAACAACTGCAGCAACTTCCACTTGTTGGCTACACTGGACTATCTTTTTATATGCACTATCTCACAGGTTCTTTATAACCATATCAGTTACGCACTGTTAACACTCTGCTTATATTCGAGGAATTGGAAGCTTTGAGAATTTAAAGATGTTCTACCACAGCAAATAAATGAGAGAAGCAGGAGTCAAAGCCATTTCTGAACCACTCTGCTTTCTTTACAACTAATCTCCTCCAGCCTGGTCCTATGGGACAAGCCTATAGTTGTGTTCCAGTAAGATTGCATCCTGGTAGGGCTCCTAAGTCCTCATGGAAGACAAAGAGCATTAATCTTTACTCCCAGAGCTCAGGCTCCATAAGCTTCCTAGCTTGTCACTCTCAAGCTTTTAAAGATAATGATTTCCATTTCAAGGTTTTATGTGAATTTGCATTATGCACATATGTTGAATTTCAAAATTATACAAATTCATATTATTGATGAAGACCTTGCTTTCTTTCCATAAGGGGCTCGATTTGATGAGAGTGATACAGTATTTGGAAAGCATCGTATGGAAGTGGAAAAATTTAGAATCAAAGCTCAGTGTAAGCCCATTCTGCCACTTTAGGCAAATGATTCCACCTCTCTTCATTAGTAACCAATGCCTGCTTGCCCTAACACCCAGGGCTACTGGATAGAACAAACGTGATAATGCATGAATTATGCATGGATATGCACTTCCTATAATGGAAAGAGCCATGTACAAATAAATAAGCTAAAAGTCCTTATCCTTTAGTAATTGTGTTTTGTTTCATGATACTCACTTTCACTCCACATACTCTTTTAGCCTTAAGTCTCCAGTCATACTGAGCTACGAAGCTATGAATCACAGAACATGAAAACAAGGGCAAACTAATACGCTTCAACTTTCTTTGGGGTATCTTTCCACAAAGACAGAAGCTGGAGGTCTTTTAAATTTGGTCAACTGTTCCTATAGAAACAAGAAAGGGAAACTCAGAAGAATGATTTTTGACTATGTCATCATTTCCAGTTAATCTTTCTCTTCCCTGAAATACACCCACCTCCTACAATCCTCTTGCTAGAGGGAGCTACAAGTCCTAGATTTAAAAGGGAGCACTTTTACATAAACTGCCCTAATAATGTTTTATAAAGTGGATTTTAGAACCTTAAAGAGGGGTTCAAAAGAGAGTCATAGGTTTTGTTTCTAAGCCAAAGGGACACATTTTTCATTCCAAACAAAAGTCAATCAGAAATACTCCCACCTATTTAAGGTGCACGTCCCAGTCCCATCTGCACTTATACGATATTTTAAAAAATTAATTTAAAATAAAATGTGACTGGCTGTATTGATTCTGAGAACCTGTAAGTTCATTCTGATTCAGACCTTAACTCTAGGATTTTATAGTCCAAGAGTATCTGTATTGTCAGACATGAAAGAAAACAATTGCAGAAAACAAGGAAGGAAAGGGAGAAAGGGCATCTCCTAACAAGAAATCTTTCTATTCGAATGGGATAGGAACTACTCTGTTCGAGCAAGGAAGGCTGTCTGGGGTAAGGACCTAACAAAGTAACCCCCTTTGCCCTCCACCCCCCCACACACACAGTCTATCTGCCTATCTGCCTTCCCATCTCCAGCTGGCCTCAGCCAGTTATCCTGTGTAGACTCTCAGCCTGCAAGGCCCATATCAAATGCTGCCTCCTCCATTAAGCCTCTCCAGATCCCCTCAATAACCTTCTGCAGCCTCTCCTGGGAAAGCCCTAACTTTTGCTTTGATATTTCATCGCTATGGCCTTGGGCACTCAGGTTTGCCCTTTCTAGGCTTAAAGAAGGTTCAGTGGCTACAGGGACAAAACTATATGAAAGTTTTCCGCATAGTGCCTTATGTATAGCAGGCACTTTATATGAGGATTGAGATGAATAAAATTTATCACTCAGAATTACTGAGATAACCCTGATTTTTCAAAAAGACAAAGACTCACTTCAAAGTTCTAACAAGGCTACTACCAGGGGAAAAAAAACTATCTCTTTAAAAAGAGACATTTTTTCTGGATATAACAATGTTATTTATTTGTTTGTTTACTATTATTCAAAGTTTCCTCATCTGAGATTACTACAAATTGGGAGAGTCAGAAACCCAGAAGTCCGAAACAACAACATACCCCAGTTGAATGTTTTCCTAAGTTTTAAAAGCCACAAGAGTGGCTCCTAACAGCCACACAGTTTGGGGAAATAGGAAGGGATTTCCTTAGTAGAAGCAGGAAGTATAAAAGGAAAAAAAAAAAGAAGTGAAAGTCTGAGCTGAAGGCATGGGCAAGCGAGGCTTTGGGGACAAATAGAAAGGTTAAGCTGGAACAAATCCAAAGGCCCCAACTAAAGGAAGTAGGGAATCCATATGCAGCAGAGAGATGCTCCTCAGCTGCCTTGGGTGAGAGTCTGGAAGTTGGCATGTCCTGAGAGAGGATGAGGTGGTCAGAGGTTGAGGGACAGTGCAAGAGTTAGAGTCCATTAATTCAGTTTAAACATTCAGTAAGATTCTACCTGCTTTATTATCAACACCCCAAACTTCTATATTCCTGTCAGTGTCTGAAAAAGAAGTCTGGGCTAAGAGGCTGTATCTTGTGATTTATGTGAGTTTTGAACTATGATTGTTTCAAGAAGAAAGGAAGCTGGGATGAAGCTCCATGATATATCTTGCTGGAACTCTTCCCCAGAAACACTTAACCTCTCCTCACTTTTCTGCCCTTGAGGGGCAAGGCCAGGCTGTGATCATCTTCTCAAATAATGTGGGCAGAGGCAAGGAGATTAAAATGGACTGTCCCACGGTTGAGAAAATAGGATCAAGAAAAGAAAATCTGAGAATAATAGGAGTGCTTTAGGGAGAAGAGCATTGCTGAGAAGAAAGAAACCTAGAGCTCCCAAGAAAATGAAAGGGAAAACTCTACCAAGTGGAAACTAAACCTAGTTATTAAGTTTTATGCCCACATAAGAACTTGATGTGATTGTGAAACCATGTATGTGTGGAACGGGAAGGAGCCAGAAGCCTTTCCAGAACAGAAAGTTGTGCAAAGTTTTATTGCTAGGAGATCGCTTTTGGTTTTGGGCTATTCATATTTATCATTATTTATTGGAAATAAATTTCTTCTGGTTCTTGCATTACCTCTAAAGAAAGCCCAAGGAGACCTCTACATCTTGTTACTGTTGGCCTATGGCATAGACACAAACTAGGAAAGCTGGTCCTCCACCAGGGCGGCTGAGCCTTGCTGGAAGGGAGGTTCAGCGGAAAGACCTCCAGAGGAGGAGGGGTCGGTACCTCGTCGCTTAGGTTGACCTCGTAACAAATAGTTAAGTGGGTGTGGGCAAGTCACTAAGCTTTCCTAGTACTGTTTCCGCATGTGTAAAGTGGCAGTGTAGTCCAGCTCGGAAACTGTACACTTCCGAGCTTTCCCTAGGCAGCGTGTGGGAAAGCTCAGCACCTCAGCCGTTCTGGCGTGGCCGGGGTCGTAACCCACACTTACTAGGCAAACTGTCAGATGGAAGACGAGGCGGCTCCCGTTCAGCAGCCGCCCTCCCATCCTCCGGGGCCGTCAGACCCGAGAGGGCGCGCGAAGGAAGCATCCCACAGGTGGGTAAAGGCTCCGCGCGAAGGGCTCCAGCCGTTCTATTTCTCTGTGACGCCCGCCGCGGCTGGTTCCAGAAGCGGCCAGCGCGGCCGTTGACGACAGAGTCTCCGCGGTTGCTCGGACACGGCCAATCGCGGCGCGGCTCCCAGAGCCGGCCCCGCCCACCGAGCGCGCCCGCAAAGGGGGCTGGGAGGGTCGGGGCCGAGAGGGCGGGGCTCCGAGGCCTGTTCCGGGGCAAGGCTCGAGCAGCGGGTGTCCAGGACCACCAAGAATCGGGTCGACTTCCACTCGGGCCGTCCAAGCAGGGGGCCACGCCTCCCTGCGTCATCTGTCACTGGGAAAACTAACAATAATGGGAAATATTAATGAATTAGATTAACAAACAAGTAAATACACAGATGAGCCTGGGTAGGGGGCCAGGGTGCCAGCAGATTGTGGAGGAAGCCGCCAGTGGCTGCGGGGAGGCGAGTAGACTGCAGGAAATGTTACAAACGAACTTCTGTTCGTCCTTCCAGCACGCAGAGCATTTACCTCTGCTTAATTTTGTTTAATTTTCACCTGAACGCAATGAAGGGATGTTCTCTTCGTTGTACAGTTGAGAGAAAAGCTTAGAGAGGTGGGGCAGTTAGTTGTAAAAGCTTAGTTGTAAAAACCCACATGGCACGTGGGTGGAGCTGAGACAGGAGGGACAGTGAGCTGCAATTTTGCAAATTAGCAATTTTGCAATTTTGGAGGTAGGAGCTGCAGTTATCTAATAGATAAGAATATTCTTATAGGCATTATTTTCTCCAGTCAGCTTTATTTTTAACCATTTTTTAGTTTTTAGTTTTACCTTATCTAGTAAGCAAAAGGCTCAAAATATATTCCTGTATATAAAATTGTGCTTATGAAAAAATATCTTTAAATTCTTAATAAAAGATCCCACAGTAAGGATTGTTTTTAGAATATTTGGATATTAAATTGTGTTTTAGATTTTAAAATTGAAGAACTTACCAGATCATTTGTAGATTTTTGAGTCGAAAATCTAATAAAACATAGTTAAAATTAGAACTGAATAATTCTATCCCCAAGGGAAAAGTCTACTTCATCCACAAGGGTTTATTTTTCCTGCATTCTTTTAATGCATTTATAATTTTAAAACTACTGAAAGGTTTGAGCCTATATCACGAAACATTCCTGACGGTTGTTAGATTCTATACTTTTGGCCCTGCAAATGACACCTGCCATCTGCACCACCAAAAAACAAACAAAAACTTGACAGTACTAAAGATTCTGTTCAGAAGCAGAGCAGTACACCAGCCTCACCCACATTTGCCAGTGTCAGCCACGTTAATATCTCCTGTCCACACCCTGCCAAACTAATATTCCAGTGTCACTCAGGTGAGACAGAGCACACGGCATCACACAACCAAACACACTACCACATGCGGTCACACCAGGCACTCCTGTCCCCGTCTTCACCCCATGCTGCTCTCCTCCCTGGGACATTTGCCCCGTATATGTAAGTCTCTACAGATGACTCTGTTTCTGTGTGTTATGTTTATATGCCCATAAGCATACATTCTGATGAAAATGTTAAACATTGCTTAAATTATAGAAAGATAAGTGAGCAGAAGTTTAAGTTCATTTTGAATTATTACACAACTGATATGGACTTCAGCTAGGCACAGGTAGATTTGCCTTATTGTTGTTTATTCAGTGATTTGGAATAAAAATGCCTATAGTGCAGTGGTGATACACCATTGTACTGAACTTGTGACACATTTGTTTTGAATTTACATTTTTACAGATAATTTGTATCCTACTTTCAACCTCAGTAATTGACATTTATATCAATGCCATCCTTAATGTCTAACTTCCTGACTTTGTCATTGAGGGCTCAGATTACACTTTCAGCCTCTTTGCCCACTGCCCCCAACACAAACCCTCCAGCAGAGAGACTAACTTGGTCCCTGCCTCAAGCACAGATACCTTTACTGAGGTCACCAGGATTGCCACCATTTGGGAACCACAGCCCCTTCAGGGGCAGCCCAAGCTCTTCTTTCTTCCCAAAGCCTTCCCACAGGTGCTCCAGCCCCAACAATTTCTCTTCACCTGTCCAGCCTCAAAGCCTCACTTGTGAGTACCATATACTTGGCAACTATGTACTGCCCCGTGACAAGCCTTTCATTATTATTTGACCTTTGTGCTGTTTACTTTTTGTGTTGAATAGTTTTTCGTTTTCTTTATACAGGTCTCTCACTAACACTGCTTGGGCTTATGACCATGATTAGAATCTTTGACTGGGGAGGGAGGATGATAAAATGAAATGAAGGGAAGAGAAGCAATTTTCCTAAGCCCACTGCAAAAACTGGAACCAGAGGGAAAGGGGAATGGCAATTCAAGGGAATAGTATATATGTGTGAGAAAGACTCTGAGATGGAATTAAAACAGAGGCACTCCCTCCGAAAAGGAAGAAGGAATGTGGGGAGTGCCTAAATCAGGCAGCATTCCCTGTGGAACTTTGGTTGGCACTTCTGGTGAAGGGAGATTTGGCCGTCAGAGGCAGCCTTGGGAGAGGTGGGTGGAGGTGGGAAAAGGTAGAGTGCAAACAGAAATTTATATATACTGTTAAGTTCAGTGTGCATTATTTGAGAAGTGAATGCGGGCTTGTAGCTCTCAATTTAACATCTTTCATGAGGAACAGAGCTTTTTATTCTACCACGCTTGGAAATGACTGTATGCACTTTTACCAGACTGAATTAAGACTTAAAAATAATAGCTAGAGTTGATTGAATGTCAGACAATGTTCTAAGTTAAATATATTACCTCATTTAATACTTAGAAAAGTTCCATAAGGGAGATATCATAATGATCACCATTTTAATAGATACGTAAACTGAGACATAAGATTAAGCAACTACTCCAAGGCCACTCAGCTAGTAGCTCCAGAATTTGAACCCAGGCAGCCTGACTCCACACCCTGCCCTGTTAATTATTAATATATGCTGTAATTAACCAATGATTGGCTTTAGTTTTCTCCAAAAGGAAATTTCTGTCATCCCAGTATATTGTGTTCATCTAGAGTTGAATTTTAATGAAACAGTGAAAACCTCCCTGGATTTGAATGAGTTTTTAACAGGACACATTTAGATTTTAAATGGCATAAAGCAGTATTTTTAAATTACCCTTCCCTCTCACACTTCTTGTTAGCCAACACCTTTGCAATGTGGCATATTAAGAAGAATTGAATAACAATATTTTATTAATATATATAAGCAAAAATCCCAAACATTTGGATATTTCAAATCATTCTTTGAAACAGATGCTGATACTAAAACCTGGCAAAGAAAATACTCTTGGGATGAGATTTTGATCATGTGAAAATGATATTCTGGAATGGGCTGAATCTTGCCTTGGCCAGGTCACCCTGTTCGTGCAGTTCCTGGGAGATGGGTACACATAATGGACAATGGTAGCGGGCAATAAAGCATTTCCTTATTTTAGGTGCCTCTGACCTTAGTGCAAGGTGAACTGGCAACCCTGTGTGGGCACAGGACTTGGATACAGGGGTAGAGCTTTTCTTCCTCCTAAATTCAGATCTTTTCACCAGTTCCTTCCTGAGGCTTAAGGGCTGAATGTGCTGCACTGCCTATGTGGGAGGGAGAGAGACAAGAGAGCCTGCCCACTGAAAGAGGTAAGGTCTCGTTTGTCCTCTTTTGTCCCATGAGAAAGAGCAAAGCACCATAGGGAGAACCACACTAGGGTTTGTAACTCATAAACTTGACACCATCAACATCCTGGAATCTGGTCCAATTACATCAGTATTCCCCCTTCTGGAGCAGTGAAGAAGAGAGAGGAAAGAAAGAGGATAACATGAGAAGAATTAGAACATTCTCATTGATGAATCTAATTGTATAAATCTCAGGTAAAAATGCCAGCAAGTTGAACTCGATAAAATAATTTTAAATAATGGTCTTTAAAATTTGTGAAAGTGTATACCTTTCTGCCAAGCAATTCTACTTCTAAGGTTTCCCATTTTTATAAGAGCAAAATAATGGAAGTGAATCAAATGTCCATCAATACGAGAGTGGTTGAAATTATGGTATATTTTCATTGTGATCTGGTAACAGTTTAAAAGAATAAGGTAAATTTATTTATAATAATATAGAAAAATCTCCAAGATACTTTTTTTAAAAAATAAAGTTGCAGAACATACATGCAATACAGTGTTATATTAAAACACACACACAATTATATTGATGTAATCATATGTTTGCT
The DNA here is from genome assembly GCF_000956105.1 of Propithecus coquereli. Lineage (NCBI taxonomy): Eukaryota > Metazoa > Chordata > Mammalia > Primates > Indriidae > Propithecus > Propithecus coquereli. The sequence goes on from NW_012141747.1 coordinate 5,197,001, forward strand.
TCCACTCATAGCCCATTGGCCAGAGCAAATCATATGACCCTCACCTAATAACTAGGAGGTAGGAAATATGGGGAGGATGGGCTAGTCCCTGGGCAGTGAAAATTTTTCTCTGCTGTATTAATCCATGCGTAGGCTTTTGGAAAACAACAGCCTGAAAGAGTTGCAGGCGCACTCTGCTTTCCATTGTGCTACATACCCACCCTGAGGAAATGAAGTAGAGAACAGGCTTCCTGGTTGAATGGGGTGGCAAGGGCAAGTGGAATGCACAGAGTTGGAATACACATGTGTGCACACACTCACATGCACACACACAGTCGGGCTGCATTTAAAGTCAAATGCTAAGATTTTCTTACTCAACTAGAAATGCTATCACAGAGTTAGGGTTTACAATATTTTATGCCAAAGTCTTTTGTAAAACATGAACATAATAATGATCACTTGAAGATTATCTCTATACATTCTAAAAGCGTCTATTCAAGACACCATTGTGTTGTCATAAGTCCTGATGCAAATGCCCTACACACTTCTTGGAGTTAAGTGCCATGGATTGTATGCCTTTGGTAACTTTCTGGTATCATTAGCCTCTCTCCACTCTTTCAGCTCTCAATTAGTATTATTCTACTCTGATCTGAACATTTCTGTGGGTTCATACAGGATGAGCCTTTAACTGTACCTCAGTGCCTTTCAAGAAATGAGTAGGGCATTGCTATGGTTTGGATGTGGTTTATCCCCACAAAACTCACGTTAAAGTTTATTTGCCTGTGCAGCAGTGTTGAGAGTGGGGGGTGTTTGGGCCACCATAGCAGATCCTTGGTGAGTAGAATAATGCCATCAAGAGGGAGTGAGTGAGTTTTCACTCTCAAGGGAATAGATTAGTTCCTGTGAGAACAGGTTGTTGTACAGCAAGTTTCCTCTTCCTGTTTGGTCCCTCTGCACATGCTTGCTGGCCTTTCCGCTTCTCCACCATGTCTTAACACAGCACAAGCCCTCACCAGAAGCCAAGCAGATGGTGGGGGCCATATGTTTGTACTTTCAGGTCACCAGAATTGTGAGCTAAATAAACCTCTTTTATTTATAAATTATCCAACCTCGTGTATTCTGTTATAGCAACATGAAATGGACTAATACAGGCATAAATAAAATCCCAAACAGAAAATCAGAAGCATCTTTGTACAGTGTCATCCAAAGCCTGCCCTGTCATTCAGAGGAGTGAGTAAGAACTAGGTGATAAGGGGGTATGTAGTGGCCATTCCACCTCCAGGAAAGGGCCAATGGTCACACATGTTTCAGACTTGGTAATTCAGGGGAGAAAGGACTCTGCCCTCTTCTTTTCTTAAGGCTTCTTGAGGTTGGTGAAAAGTTTCACAGTGGCTGAGAACTCCATGGGGCAAGCTGAGCCCCCTTGGGCCCCACTCACCCAGAGCTCTCCACAGGAGGGAGCCCCTGACCCCACCTCCTCACTTAAGTAGACAGGAATTGGCCTCCACTCTCCTGGCCCCAGAGCCCAGTCATTTTGCCCAGCTTCACATTTGTCCTTCTTCCCAATTAATGAATAAGCCAGGTTCTTACATCATTACCAGATCATGGAAAGATAAATTATTGATTTTTAACTGCAGCAAAAGTTTAAACAAAATTTCCATTAAGTCATTATCCAAATGTCTTTTTGTTTGTTTGCTTGTTTTTGTTTGTTTGTTTGTTTTTTGTCTTTTGAAGTCCTCTTTAACTGAGAAGATGGTTTCAAAAGATGATGTAAGTAGTGGTCCTCTTCCTTCTGTGGAGAGAGCTTTTCCAGCTTTCTAATGAATGCTGAGCTCTAATCCCTTGCAAGGATGCAGGCCTCAGGCTTTAAGACCCCAATTGCATTTCCTGAAAGAATAGGACAAGGAGAAAATTATGTAAAAAAAAGGAGTTCCATAGAGCCATGCCATGAAACAATAAATTCATTTAAATAAGAGAATCAAAAGTAACTGTGTCTCCATTTACCAAAATGAGTCTGTTAATTGGCTATATAGAATTAAGTGCTCAGTATATAGGGCATGTTATGAACTGAATGTGTCCCCCAAAATTCATATGCTGAAATCTAATCCCCAATATCATGGTATTTGAAGGTGGGACCTTTGGGAGATAATTAGACCATGAGAGTAGAGCCTTCATGATGAGATTAGTGTCCTTATAAGAAGAGGCCAGAGAGCTCTCTCACTCTCTTTCTGCCATGTAGGGACACAATAAGACGGTGGCAGTATCCAACCAGGAAGTGAGCCCTCACCAGAACCTGACTATGCTGGCCCCTGATCATAGAATTCTAGCCTCCACAGCTGTGAAAAGAAGATTTCTGTTGTTTATAGGCCACCCAGTCTATGGTACTTTGTTATATCAGCCAAAACTGACTAAGACAGTGCATATTGTTCTTTGTTCACTGACCTATTTAAATACACATAGAAAAGGCATCCAAATAGGAAACAAAGAAATAAAATTATCTCTATTTAAAGATGACATGATCCTATACACAAAAAAGACCCCAAAGATCCCACCAAAAAACACTGTTAGAACTAAAAAATGAATTTGGTGAAGTTGCAGTACACAAAATCAACATACAAAAATTAGTAGCATTTTAATTCACAAATAAAGACCTAACTGGAAAAAAATCAATAACACAATCCCATTTACAATAGCATCAAAAAAAATACCTAGGAATAAATTTAACCAAGGAGATGAAAGATCTGTACACTAAAAATATATAGCATTAATCAAATAAATTGAACACAAATAGATGGAAAGCTAACCCATGCTCATGGATCAGAAGAATTAATATTGTTAAAATATCCATATTTCCCAAAGCAATATGTAGATTAAACACAATCCCTGACAAAATCCCAATGACATTCTTCACAGAAATAGATGAAAGAATCCTGAAGTTTGTATGGAAACATAAAAGAACCTGAATAACCAAAAAAATCTTAAGCAAAGAGCAAAACTGGAGGTATCACACTTCCTGATTTAAAATTATATTATAAAGCTATAGTAATCAAAACAGCCTGGTACTGGCGTAAAAATAGACACAGAGCAGTGGAACAGAATAGAACCTAGAAATAAGTCCAAACATCTGTGGTCAACACATTTTTGACAAGAGCATCAAAAGGACACAATGGGGAAAGGATAGCCTCTTCAATGTATGGTAATGGAAAAACGGATTTCCAGATGCAAATGAATTAAATTAGACCCTTATCTTATACCATACACAAAAATCAACTCTAAATACCTAGATACCATGGATAAAATACCTAATGTAAGACTAGAAACTTTAAAACTCTTAGAAGAGAATGTAGGGAGGAAAGATCCTGGACCATGATATTTTTGGATATCACATGAAAAGCCCAAACCACAAAAGCAAAAATAAATAAGTGGGACTACATCAAACTAAAAGCTTCTGCACAGCAAAGGAAATAATCAACAAAATGAAATAGCAGCCTATGGATTGGGAAAAATTATTTGCAAGCCATATATCCGATAAGAAGTTAATCACCAAAATATATAAAGAACTCATATAACTCAATAGCAAAAAACCAAATAACCTCATTTAAAAATAGACAAAAGACCCGAATAGACATTTCTCAAAAAAAGACATAAAAATCAATAACGGGTATATGAAAAGGTAATCAATGTTGTTAGTCATCAGGGAAATGCAAATAAAAACGACAATGAGTTACCACCTCCCACCTGTTAGGATTGCTATTATCGAAAAGTCAGAAAATAACAAGTATTGGTGAGGTTGTAGAAAAAAGGGAACTCTTACACACTGGTGATGGGAACATAGATTGGTACAACTGTTATGTAAAACAGTATAGAGATTTCAAAAGAAACTAAAATTAGAATGACTTTCCTCTGGGTATATGCCCAGCAATCCCTTTTCTAGGCATATACCCAAAGGACATGAAATCACTACCTTGTAAAGATATCTGCACCCCCATGTTCAAGGGATCTTTGTCTTCTTTGTTCACCGTATATTTGCAGGGCCTGGAACAGTGCCCAGCATGCAATAGGTCCTAAAGGCATTTTTGTGGAGTCAATAAAGATGTGAGGAACCTAAATCGAGTTACTTTCTTTTTAAAGGATGTTTCACCAGAGTAACCATTTGAGACTAGTTATACTAATTGATTTGTTTTTGTCAGAGAATCCACACTGAAAGACTGATAATCCTCTTGATAGGTAGAAGCAGGGTCAGCTGTGGGGATACAATGGAAACTCTAGATAGGGGACAATGATGCTAGCTGCTGTAACAAGCAAATCCAGAAATAATACTGCCTCAAACACAATGGAAGTTAATCTCTTGCTCACCATCCAAAAATGATATTTCTCATCAGCAAGCCCTCCAAGCAGTGATCTAGGGACCCAGGATCCTTGTGTCTTCTGGCTCCACCATCTTTATCAATAACTTTAAGGTGTATGTCTCAATCAAGCCAGGAGAAGGGGAAAGAAAGCTGGAGAGTGGCAGGTGGGAGGTTGGTATGGTGCAGACCTAGTCCAGTCACTTTTCACTTCCACTTAAATTCCACTGGCTGGAATTCAGTCCCACGGCCATGCCAACTGCAAGGGAAGCTGGGCTACAAGGTCTAGCTGTGTGCCCAAGAAGAGAAAGAACTATGGTGAACGAGTAGCCAGTCTCTGCCACACACCCTCTTAACTGGTCTACCCTCAATGCACTGTGCACTCCATGGTTAAGGGACGTGGAGCTCACAGACTGACCACAGTGCCATCAGCTCCCAGGACTAGCAAGTAAGCCATGCACAGGCGCTGCTCCTACTAGTTGAGTTGTACTTTTTTCTTGTCAGGTATATTTGTTCTCAAATCTGTTTATGCTGATTAGACTCTTAGGTAATTTAATTAAATGTTATTAATTGGTGAATATAAGTATTAAAAGAGGAAAAGTTCTTACATCTGTGATACTTAAAGCTGAATGGATGCTTTGGGAATACCGAATGGAAGTGAGTCGCTAAATAAAGCTGCTATTGAGTTAGGAGTGGGTGAGACCCCAGGAAAGGACTGGGGGCAGGGAAAAAGGAGTCCAACAAATCTAGAAGTATTCAGCTCTCAAGTTGTCTTGCAACCATCTTTAAGCTCTACCTCCACTTTATAGAAAGTAGAACTGGAAATCATTGTTGTCTGTGATGTATTATAATTTTTGAAAGAAAGAAGAGACTCTAACCAATGAACAAATACTCAAAGAAAATACCTTGACTCTGTTAGATAATTTTCAGAAAAAGATAAAATCATGACTCTCATGCAAATATAAAAATGAACACATGCTTTATATTTTATTAAACTCATCGAACGACGGAACAAGGCAAATGTTATAATCCTTGAAAGGAAAAGTCAAAAAAGAACAAATTCGTAAGGAGTAATGTTTAATTAAAGGTGCAAATAGACACAGACTGGCTTTCCCACAGGGGAGAAGGAAACCAATCTCTAGCAGACAGGACATAAACTGCATGCCCATTAGTTACCTGCGATATACAGATTTGTGAAATAGTTCCCAAGAATTAATCTGAGAAGGCCGAAGGATGTGCTGCAGCCGATGCATAGTTTTCCATTGAAGTACAATTTTTTTTCTACAGCCCTATATCAGAAGATTGGAGAATGAACACATTTATATGAGCCAAGTTAGATGAAGTATATAATATCCGTGTATCATTTTTTATGATTTCTACATTTTCAATTAACTGGTTGATAATTAGCCCCAATCCCTTGAATAAGAGAGTCTCAACTGTAATATATTTTCTTTCACTGGGCAAAAGGAGTAGTTAAAGAAAAGGTCTGATGTTTCTGAGTTTAAAATTAAAGAAAACAACATAGGAATTGATATCTTTTCTAAATGTAGTAATTTGAAAAATGAGTATTAAATATGCAATCTTTGGGAGAAACTGGGTGAAGAGTACCCAGGACGTCCCTGCACTATTTTTGTGAAATTTCCTGTGAATCTATAATTATTTAAAAATAAAAAGCTTGTTTAAAAAAAAAACATTAAAGTACACCACCAGTAGAGCCCCCCAAAGCTGCTACCTTCTCTTTCCAGTAGAACAATGGAAAGTTGTCTGGGATGGGGAACAAGGACAAAGTAGGCTCCTCTGTGTATTCAAGACTAGGATTAGCAAATCTTATAGGAGACAGCATTTTTCTGCCCAAAGAAGGGATGGGTGTTATAAAACCAAAACAGCCTGAGCAGGGTGAAATATGGAGAACTTGCACCTGGTAGTAGCAGATCTTAGCAGGAGATGGGACTCATTCCTTCTCTTAGGTTTTAGGACTTTTCAATTTTTGTACTGTCAGGGGTCAAAAAGAACAGTGGCAATAGCACCAACATCATGCCAATTTCCTGGCTTTGATAGTGTATTACAGTTATATAAGGTGTTAACCACTGGCAACAGGAAAGAATTTAGGGGAATTTCTGTAGTATATTTACAACGATTTAAATAATTGAGTCTACACTTATTTAAAAATGAAAGTTAAAAAAAAGAACAGTGGTATATGTTTTAAAGTTTATATACCTGACTTGATGAACTTTTGCTGATTGTATCTTGTTCCTAACAGAGGCAGAACTGTAGTTCTCTGCTATGTTGGGTCCATTGTGAGGTCAGATGCATCGTGGGGCAAATGTGGGCCAAATTTGTGGTGAAAGTATCATTTTGAGGGTATTGGAACTTCCTCCACTAGCGTCTTAAGGAAAATCAAAAAAATTAACAAGTAAAAGTGTTTTTTATACTTTCAGGGAAGGATAAACCTAAGAAAGAGCTTCCTTCTACAGATAATAGTCAAAAGTCTAGTTTCCAGTGAAGAAAAAAACCCGATTCTTCTCTCTCTATAAATGCATTCAAAGTCAAAGATTTGCAGGAGACTTCTTTTCACATGCACAAGCCTAACCTAGCCTGGGCCTGACTGTGCAAGTTTCCTTTGAAAGGAAGAATGGCCTCAAGTGCCCAAGTGTGCAATGATTCCTGCTACTGTTGTTACAACAGTTCCTAGTCCTCATGGACATCTCGATAGTCAGGCACGGGGCTTTGTCAACACAACAGTGATCTCTAGGCATTCTTTTTGACTTGAAATTTCAACCTTCCGCTGAGTCACAGTACAGCACCCATAAAAAACTGCCTGTCAACCCTTCTTTGCTCCTCTGTCTTTCGCCCTAGAAGCACCCTTCTTAGTTCCCACTGTGGAGAGTCACAGTTAGAGCTGGGGAAAGATTTCTTTGCAGATTGAACAAGCTACAAGAATCCTGTTGCCTCATTTGGAATAATAATAAACAAGACCACAATTGTCTAGTGACGGTCATCTTTTTAAATAGATCCTCCCTGAGGAACAGGGAATTGTTCTGAGAAGGTAGCTTTCAGTGATGTGTTAAATGGCATTGTCTTACAGTTACTTGTACAGAGAGCATTTTATCTGATGTTTTTCAGCTTGTGTGAGTGTCCTGTAGCTAATTTATTCTGGTGGTGTAAAATGTACTCTTTTGTCCTAATATAGTAGGAATCATAGAGGGTGCTGCTTGGTAAAAAGGGGCCCTTTTTGTGACTTTGCTCTCGTATTTAAGACCCCAAGTCACAATTCCTTTTTTTATAAAAGAGAATGTACAAACCCTTAGCATATCCTCAACAGGATTTGTAACTATAGGTGAAAGAATGCTGTCCTGTCTTCCAAAAAGTAAATTATATCAGAAACCTAATCCTTTCTAAGGTTAATTTCACCAAAAATTTGCATTTTTTATTGCAGATACAGCCTTCTAATAGTGAAATAGAGTTAGCTAGGCACTGTGCTCAGGGGATATAAGTAATCAAGACAAAGACAGTCTTCTCCCTTAGGAAATTTGCACCTAAATTACAAAGTCATCAATAAACAAAGACTAAATACATGTCAAGTGAAGGTTTACGATGTTGCAAAATTATAATCAGCTCGTTTCAAACAAGATACCTTGGTTAAATAAATTATTTAATATGTTATATATGATCAAGCCAGTAAAGATGGTTAAGAGTGGTCCCCAACCTTTTTGGCACCAGGGATCGTTTTCATGGAAGACAATTTTTCCACGGACCAGGGGCGAAGGGTGGTTTCAGGATGATTCAAGCACGTTACGTCTATTGTGCGCTTTATTTCTATTATTATTACATTGTAATATATAATGAAATAATTATACAACTCACCATAGGTTGGGAACCCCTGGGAAGACACACGTAATGACTTGGAAAGGTTGAAACACTACAGTAAGTGAAAATAAAAAAAACTGCAATGAAATATATTGTATGTACAGTGTAAAAGTACTGGAAAGAAGTATAAATAATCGTAGGTCTCCAGGGGTTATCTCCAAGTGGTAAGAGAATGGACAATTTTAATTATCTTCCTTTTCCTTTTGTATTTTCTGTAATAAAATACATTATTTTGTAATTTGAAAACTAATAACCATTCCCCCTTATTTGAAAGAAAATGCATCCCTAATGTAATTTACAATAATGTTATTACAATAAAAATCTGACACCAATCAATTCTTTTCTTTAAGAATATATATGCGATTGTTTGTCTGTGGATAGGCTATTTCTGGAAGGAAACTCAAGAAACTGCAGTATTGGTGGCCTCCAGAGAGAGGAAAGAGGTGTTTAGGGACACAGGTGGAAAGAAGACTTTTCAGTCAACATTGTTTTATATCTTCTGAATATGTAACCTATTCAAAAATTAATTTAATTAATCTTGGAAATTAAAAATTTTAATCAGTATTAACTGAAAGTTATCTTTATCAGTCTTAATCAAGCCCTTGCATTGGTGTTGTTGGCAAGCCTTCGATGCCTGGGACCTCAACCAACACATCCCATAAGGGTTTTTTCCAGCCCCTCACTACAAGTAATGCATAAGGGATCTACACATTCCTAAAGCTTAGACACGGATACTCTTAAAGAACCTGATTGTTGCAGGTAGTATATTGAATCTAATGTGGGCTACAGTTGACAAAGCAACCTGTCAATTACTCAATCCTGCTTGCTACACAATTGTTGACTCACTGGGAAAGAGAGAAGAGGAGGTGAAGGAAAGTCACTTATTTCATTGATTGGGTAAAATAAATTGACCTCAATGTTCAAAATTAAGCATATCCTTGGCACTGTTACTCTAATGGCCACACCAGATCTTCCCATGTGTGAGGTTCCTATCAGTCTTGGGATGCCCTCAACCCTTTCATTGACCACCCTATGGGAGGCTGTGACTGCAAGATTTGCTTCTGTTCTGTTCTGTCCACCTTCAGCTGCCCCTCCCGTGGAGCTTTTTCTCACTGTTCCATTCTTGGGCCACTCAGCACTCCTGTGGCACCTAGACTCTGGGCCACACTCTTTACAGTAATATACTGCCTTGCAGGTTCACTGTATAGTCAGTTGCAATTTTGTTTCTCCAGCTAGAGTCTCAGCTTCATGAAGGCAGGAACGTGAACGTCATTGGGCCCCCTGCTGAGCTGAACACAAAGTAGATACTCATCATTGCTTATTTGACTAACTGTAATAACATAAAATTGTACATATATGTACACTTTTTCCAGGGATATTGTTCTCTCTGCCTTGAGATTCCCTCCCTTATTCCGTACCTGGGAATTCCTTGCCATTTATCAAGGCCCAGTACTGATGCCACTTACTTGATAAAGCTTCCCTAGGTCTCCAGAGCCTTACACTCTGGTGCTGCACTCACATTGAACTGACTGCTGTGGCCCTTGCCCTGGCTCCACCTCATCTTCCCCTTTGAATGCCCAGTACTTAGCCATATCTAAATGTAAGAGACCAACATATTTTTCAATGCATCAAAGAATAGCTAATAGCAATGTTTCTTAGAGTGGACTTCCAACCCTATATGCCCTAAATTTATTTATGAATGTCCACAAATATTCTATGAAACTTTGTTAATTTTGTGTTTTCATTTCCACTACTGATATTCTTTTAAAATATTTAACTATATTCTCGATTTAATTCATGAACATCTGAATGATGTCTTGCTAACCAATGGAATTCGGCTGACTGTGTTTATTTATGTGTTGGTGTGTCAGAAATTAAATGTCTTAAGTAATTACAGAATAACTAGGAGGGTACCATAAATATGTAAATTATACATCCTGCAAAGTAAAGTCCAATGACCATCAAGGCTACTTCTGTGAGCAAAGCTTTTGAGACAGTTTGAGAGAGACCAGTGATCTGAAAATGGAGTCATCATGTCACACACAGTGGAAGAGGCTGCAGTAAGGACATCGGAGCATATCTTCACTGCAGGTGGATGTGTAGTCTCAGCAGAACATCTGTGTATCCCAGGAAATATCAGCTTGAATTTTATCAGGTTTGGTGGCCTTTTCGTGTTTAATTTGCAAATGTCTTTTGGTTTTGAAATTTTGTATGTATTATAAGCAAGAGAAGATTGATGAATATTTAAGAAATATTATAATAAAAATAATATAAGATAATAGTGGATATCTTCTTTTCCTTTAAGAGAGTCCACAAGTGACCTCAGATGGAAATTCAAATCCTTGCACATGTAAAAAAAGGTCTCCAGTAAAGGTGATTATTTTTAAGAGACAGTATAAATGCATGAAAGTTCTGTATAAACTAATAAGAAAAAGAAATTATGGAAATTCACAAATATGTGGAAATTAACGCACTTCCAAATAACCTATAGGTCAAAGAAGTCACAAGGTAAATTAGAAAATACTTTGCAATGAATAAAAATGAAAACACCACATAACAATACTTATGGGATGCAGTGAAGACAGTGCTTAGAGGGAAATTTTATAGCTGTAAACACCTATATTTAAAACAGAAGAAACATCTCAAATTAATAACCTAACGTTCCACCTCAAGACACTGGGAAAAAGAAAAGCAAACCAAACACCAATGCAAGTAGAAGGAAGACAGTCATGGGGATTAGAATGCAAATTAATGACATAGATAATAGAAACATAGAAAAAAATCGGTGAAACCCAAAAATTGGTTCTTTGAAAAGATCAACAAACCTTTAGCTAGACTGACCAAGGAAAAACACAGAAGACTAAAATTAGGAATGAAAGAAGGGGCATTATTACCAATCTTATAGAAATAAATAGGATTATAAGGGAATACTTATGAATGATTGTACGCAAATAGATTAGATAACTCAGGGAAAATGAAACAATTCCTACAAGTACACAAACTGCTAAAACTGACTTAAGAAGAAATTGAAGATCTGGATAGGCCTCCAACAATGAAAGACACTGAATTAGTAATTAAAAGCTACTGACAAAAAAAAAAAGCACAGGCCCAGATGGCTTCAATAATGAATTCTAACAAATATTTAAAGAAGAACTAACACCAATTCTTCACAAATTCTTCCAAAATATTGACAAGGAAGAACACTTTGAAAGTCATTCTATGATGCCATTATTACTGTGATATCTAAACTGGACAGACATGACAAGAAAATAAAACTAGAGACCAATCAATATATCAATATCTCTTATAAATATAAATACAAAAATATTCACCAAAATTCTAGTAAACTGAATCGCACAAAATATAAAAAGGAATATACACCATATCATGTGGGATTTATCCCAGGAATGCAAGATTAGTATACAATATAATATACCTTATTAATAGAATAAAAGACAAAAACCACATACATGATTATTTCAATAGTTGCCAAAGATTCGTTTAACAAAATCCAACATTCTTTCATGATTAAAACACTCAACAAACTAGAAATAGAATGGAATTTTCTCAACATGACAAAGGGCATGCATGAAAAATCCACAGTTAATGTTGAAAGACTGACTGCTTTCCCCCCTAAGATCAGGAACAAGACAAGGATATCTGCTTTGATATTTATATTCGACATTGTACTACTAGATCTAGCCAGGTCAATTAGGCAGGAAAATGAACTAAAAGGCATCGAGATTGGAAAGACAGAAGTACAACTCAATTTTCTGATGATATGATCTTGTACATAGAAAATCCTAAGAAATCCACTAAAACACTAGTAAAACTAGTAAGTTTAACAAAGTTGCAGGATAAAAGGTCAATATACAAAAATCAGTTGTATTTCTATAGACTAGCCATGAACAAACTAAAAATGAAATCAAGAAAACAATTCAATTTTTTTAGTATTAATTTAAGGGGTAGAAGGGCAATTTTTTTACATAGATATATTAACCTTTTTTGTTTTCACTGTTTTTGATTTAAAGTCTGTTTTATCTAAGTATAGCTACTCCTTCTTGCATTGGTTTCCATTTGTGTGGATTATCTTTTTCCAAACCTTTACCTTCAGTCTGTAAGTGTCTTTATGAGTAAGGTGAGTTTCTTTTAAGCAGCATATAGTTGGTTCATGTTTTTTAACCCATTCCACCAATCTATACCTTTTAAATGGAGCATTTAGTCCATTTATGTTCAAGGTTAATATTGATATGTGAGGTTTTGTTACTGTCATAATGTTAATTATTACCTAGTTGCTTTGTGGATTATTTATTTCCTTTTTTTTTCCTCTGTTTGTCCTTGAGGTTTGGTGGAGCTCTGTCATGTTGTCATTTGATTTCTTTCTCCTCCTGTATAATTGTTTTATAAGTCCTATGAGTTTTATACTTTCACGTGTTTTTAGATGGTGAATATTGATCTTTCATTTCCATGTTTAGAATTCCTTCAAATATTTCTTGTAGGGCCAATCTAGTGGTGATGAATTCCCTTAGTGTTTGCTTCATTTGTGAAGCTTATTCTGGCAGGATATAAAATTTGTGGTTGATAGTTTTTACTTTAAGCACCCTAAAAATAGGATCCCAATCTCTCCTGGCTTATAAGATTCCTGCTGAGAAGTCCATTGTTGGTCTCGTGGGGTTTCCTTTATAGATGGCTAGATACTTTTCTCTTAGTGATTTTAGGATTTTTTTTCCTCATGTTGACTTTAGACAGTCTTATGACTATATGTTGTGAAGTCCCTCTTGAAATGTATTTTCCTGATGTTCCCTGGGCCTCCTGTATCTGGATGTCTATATCTCTTGCTAGACTAAGAAAACAATTCAATTTATAATACATCAAAAAGAGTAAGATATTTAGGAATAAAAGTAAGAAAAGAAGTGCACAACCCATACTCTAAAAACTATGTAACATTTTTTAAAAGAAATTAAAGGAGTTAATTAAGTGGAAAGATAGCTCATGTTTAAGAGTTGGGAGACTCAATATTATTAAGATGGCAACACTACCCAGGCTGATCTATAGATTCAATACAATCTCTATCAAAATCCCAGCTGCCTTTTTGCAGAAATTAACAAGCCGATCCTAAAATTCATGTGGAAATGCAAGAGAATCATAATAACTAAAATAATCTTGAAAGAGAAAAACATGTTGGAGACCTCACACTTACTGATTTCAAAACTTACTAGAAAGCTATACTAATCAACACAATATGGTACTGTCATAAGGATAAACATATAGGCCAATGGAATAGAATTGAGAGTCCAGAAATAAACCCTCACATTTGTTGTTAATTGATTTCCAAAAATGGCATCAAGACCACCTCATGGGGAAAGAATATTATTTTCAATAAATTCTATTGGAACAATTGAATATCAACTTGCAAAAGAGTAAAATTGAATCCCTACTGCATACTCTATACAAAATTAACTAAAATATGGATCAAAGACCTATATACAAATGCCAAAAAGTATGGAATTCTCAGAATAAAACCTAGCTTTAGATTTCATGACCCTGAATTAAAGGACGGTTTCTTATAATGACACCAAATGCACACACAAGAAAAGAAAAAAAATACATAAATTTGACATCATCAAAGTTCAAAGCCTGTATGCTTAAAAGAACACAATCAAGAAAATGAAATGGCAACCCACAGAAAGGTAGAAAATATTTACACATCATCTGAGAAGGGGCTTGTATCTAGAATATATATATATGTTTACAATTCAACAATAAAAAGATAAGTAATCCAATTTAAAAACGGACAAAGAATCTGAGTAGACAGTTCTCCAGAAAAGATATACAAGTGGCCAGCAAGCACATAAAAAGATGCTCAACATCATTAATCACTAGGGAAATACAAATCAAAACCACAATGAGAGGCCCCTTCACACTCACTAGGATGACTATAATAATAACAAAAAAGACAGATAATAACAAGTGTTGGAGAGTATGTGGAGAAACTGAAATCCTCATACATTGCTGATGGGAATATAAAATGGTCTGTGGAAAAAAATTTGAATAGTTATTCAAAATGTTAATCATAGAATTACCATATAATCCAGCAATTTCACTCCCAGATATATACTCAAGAGAAATGAAAACATGTCCACGCAAAACTTGTACAAGAATGTTCATAGCAGCATTACTTATAATAGTCAAAAAGTGGAGATATAAACAAAATGCAGTATATGTATACAATGGGATCTGAATCAGCAATAAAAATAGATGAAATATTGAAACATGCTACAATATAGATGACCTTTGAAAACATTAAGCTAAGTGAAAGAAGCCAGTTACAAAGGACCACATATTATATAATTCCATTTATATGATATGTCCAGAATAAGCAAATCCACAATTTGTTGGTTCCCTAGGTCTGGGTGAGGAAGGGAGTAGGGAGAATGAGGAATAAATTCTAATAATGTAGGGTTTCTTTGGGGGTTAATGAAAATGTTCTAAAATTGATTGTGATGATGGTTGCATAACTCTTTTAATATACTAAATACCATTGAATTGCACACATTAAATGGGTGAAGATATGGTATATAAATTGTATCTCAATAAAGCTGTGATTTTAAAAAGTAGATATGAAAATCTAACTATTTTCTTTTGAGACAGACATTAAAGAGATTTGCAAAAATGTAAAACAATGCCACTTCTCAATAAAATTTTTGTTTTAGAAAACATATTAATTTAAAAAATATGTTATGCTAATATATAATAGGTTTATTATTTCTAAATTCATTGAATATTTTAAAAAGTGTTTAGTTTTAACTTCAAATATGGTAAATATCAATAGATATAAAACACATAAATTCTTGTAAGAGATTATAAATGAGGACATAATATGAAAGTGTATAAAGGAGATGAAGTAAATTGAATAAAGAAATACCAGGGTAAAAACATTTACATACTAGTAGTAGGTATTACCATAAAAAAATTGCTGAAAATTATTTGGAATTTTATTTTAAAACAAGTATATCATTTTACATTATTTGAAAATGCAGGATACTGTCAACCTTAAATAATGAGATTCACAAAATACCATTAAGTATATAGTTTATTCAAGCACAAAGCTTGAGGATAGACACCCGGGAAGCACAGACTCCAAAGGGGAGGGATCAATGTTCCAAAGTGGGGAAGCTAAGGTTTCACTTACATAGGCAGAGACAGTTTCAGCAGGGTTGTATAGAAATAATTTCTATGCAAGGCCAGTATGTATGTTACAGTGATTTGATTAGTACAGCTTGCTCCATTCCAAGGAAGATTGCTTTAACATTCCATGAAGAGGAATAATGTTCTGAGAGGATTTTATCTGAGAGAGTGCCTGGTGCACTCAGACATTTCTAATCATTTACAGAAAAAAGCAGAAGTTGTAGCAGCATGCTATGTGATTCAGCCCATATAACAACATTCCTATCAAGGCACAGAATAATTTAAAGTTGCAATAGCTTTAAGTTTGAATTATTTAATTTCACATTACTATACTTTCAAAATTAAAAATAGTTATAATTACTATAGATTAGTTCAGGGAAAAATCCTAGCAAAACAAATATACCTATTTTTATCTATTTTAAGGTTAGGTTGTATTCTCCAAAGGTGTCTTTAAAACTATTTTCATCCTATAGGATTTTAGTAAGCTGGTGATATAATAGTGTTCCTGCCGTGAAGGGAGGCATAGATGATGTCAATTGAGCAATACCAGATTCAGTGAATGGTTGCTGTGAGGATAAATGGAGCCCAAGGGGACAGTGTTCAACAGACTCAAGTCCCTCGTCATTCAGTGAACATTAAGTTTCTGTTTGCATCAGAAGCTAGCAACTGCCTATTGCAACTCTCCAGGAATTAGAAACAAAGTTTCCTGAGTTTGGCAAATATTCTCCATGGTCATCAGAAACCTTATTGCTAATAAAGAATGTTGGTTTAAGTTTACAAAGTCAGAGTGCCCAGGGCTTCTACACACTTGCAGCTACACACTTCCTTAACCCCTGTCTCCCAGCCCTGCTGGGGTTTGGTATGGCCACCTGCTCCTCTTTCTTTACATTTTGAGTAAAGAGAATTTAATACGATTGACCTTTCAAAATCAAAGCAGGGAATCTACTGTACAGTAGGCCTTCACTAAAGAAGCATTATTTGGTAGAACTGGATTGGATTCTTGGGATTTAAATGGGTTGAAAAAAATAAAGGAGCAGGTAAACCCATAGGGACAGAACATAGATTAGTGGTTGTTGGGGGATACAGGGGAGGGAGAATGAAGTGATTGCTAATGGGCACAGGTTTCTTTTTGGGGTGATGAAAATGTTCTGAAATTGGATAGTAGTAATGGTTGCACAACTGTGTGAATATACTAAAAACCACTGAACTGTACACTTAAATGGGTTGGTTTTACAGTATGTTTTAATAAATTATATCTCAATCAATCGATCAATAAATGGAAGCTACTTCAATTGCCAAAAATAGCAGAGGGAGCAGAGTAGTTTACTAACATGAAAGGATAGTTCACAGACAATGTGAGCAACAACTGAAAATTTGATCTGGGGTAAGAACTAAACATTTTGAAGAAAGTTCTATAGGAGACTGCAGGAGCTGCAGTTTCTCTCTCTATCATGGGGGAGAAGATTGTGGCCTATTTTTCTGACATTTGAAGATTAGATTACATGAGTATAAATTTATTAAGGTCAATATTTGACTTTGCATTTAGTCCAGGAAAAACTATCTATTGAAAGATCAGGTGGTTCTTATGAATGCTCTAGTGTATTTTAAGGGCTTTATGTAAGAACCTATTAAGAGCAAGGGTAGACTTCAGGACACATCTCCAGGCAAGAGGAGAGGGTAGAGGTCTCAGTGGGGAGGTCTATCCGGAACATGGGGATATTTAGAGCCAAACATGGAAGAAATGGTAACTTAAGAGGAAGAGAGTGGCAGCTATGGTAGACTGGACAACCCAAGAAATGAGATGTCTTTTCCCTCCTGATTTCTGATCCTCCACTATTCTGTCCTTGAGTGTTCAAATCAGGGAGGCAAGAAGTTCAAAGCCCCAGAATGCTTCTTCCTGCAAGCTCCAAGGATCTTCTAAAATGGGTGCCTGAATTAGTAGCCTAAAATATAATGACATGGTTTGTCCTCTTAAGTAAACAAGGCTATTGTATTGAGAGAGAAGAGAGTCCCCACTGAGGGGGAACCCTGCCCACTTCTGGGAAGTAGACAAGATAGAAGTCTACCAGGCCTACTGGGTAGATTTGCATATGTCTGTGTATAAGGGATTGAGCTCTCCCAGGGAGGGAACTCACTCTAAGGAAGAGGGAGACAGAGTGATGTGGAACTAGCACAGATTTGCTAGTGAGTTTGGTCTCCACCCAGCCTTCCCTGAACTTATGTTAGGGTACCAGGGAAAGAAGGGACAATTAGTAAAAATGTAAGGAGACAAGTTCACTTGAAGCATTTGTGAGATGGGGCAGCTTTAGCCAAGTATAGCACAAAAAGGGAGACAGGCGTTCTGTTTTCAACTGAGCTAAGCCAAGCTCTAGGCCCAACAATTGCACTGCTATTTTGGGTACCTCCAGGCTCTGCCAGTTGGAAGTGGGCGGAAGCTATATATTTCCTTCCCCACAAACTCACAATCAGATGGTATGTAACAATCAGTGTTCGTCTCAGACTGGAATCTGCCACATGTACAAGCTTTATTAGCAACAAGGCTCCAAAAGTCACACAACCAGTTTTGTGACCTCAGTGGAGTTCCCACCCTTGTTCCCTTCATTGACACTCTGATATACACTGAATTTATTTCCTAGGGCTGCACTAAGAAAGCACTGCAATCTTGATGGCTTAAAACGACAGAAATTTATTCTCTCACAGTTCTAGAGGCTAGAAGTCTGAAATCAAGGTGTCAGGCTCCCTCTGAGACTCTGGTAAAATCCTTACTCATCTCTTCCTGGTCTCTGGTGGTTACCATCCACCCTTGGTATCCCTTGGCTTGCAGCTGCATCACTCCTGTCTCTGCCTCTGTCATCTCAGCCTCTGTCATCATGTGGCATTCTCTCTGTGTCCCTTCTCCTCTTCTTATAAGGACACCAGTCATATTGGATTAAGGGCCCACCCTACTCCAGTGTGACCTCATCTTAACTTGATTACATCTGCAAAGACCCTATTTCCAAAAATGCCACATTCACAGGTGCCAGGGGTTAGGAGGACTTCAACATATATTTTTGGAGGACACAATTCAACTCACAGCACACACTTTGCTAGAAAGGGTCATTCAAAAGCCAACAAAGCAATATCCCAGCCACAGGATCAGGCTTCTGGTTTAGTCAGTGACTCAACTTATGTAAAGGGAAGACCAAGTGGGATCTAAGATCTTAGTGGAACTTGCAGGTGTTATACTACTGGGTCTTCTGATTCTTGTGCCCCAGTTACTCAGGGACAAGGCTCATAACGTGAATGTCTCTGATTACATGAATGAAAAATAATTTCCAACATCCCTCCTGATAATTAACCCTCTAGGGCTGGGTTTCTTAAACATTTTGTGCCATGGACCCCTGTGGGAATCTGGGAAGCCTATTAATCCCTTCTCAGAAAAAAAAAATGCTTTTAAATTAATAAAATAAAATACATGGGATTTGTCATTATATTGAAATATGGTTCTCAAAATTTTAGAAATAATAAATTTATGCTATAGTAATATATGTGCTTCTAATATGTGCCACTAACAAGATCTAGTGGGAAGTCTAATAATTATTGTAATTTGGAAGTGATGATACATATAAACTATATTTGGAGATATTTGCAACAACTGTAACATGAATGAGAATCCCTGAGATTTCTGCTATGACAGAGTCACTGGTCCTCTCCTGCTGCAGTTTGCTGCCTACCTTCACAATGGAAGGAAATGCAGTTTTTCAGTTTCAGGATAGTGAAAACAAACATGTAATTTTTTCTCCCATCCAATTGATGGACTTCCTGAATTCTATCCTTAGACTCCTGGGAGGTGAGTGACCCCCAGGTGAAGAAGCCCTGGATATATAAAGTGGATTCCTAATTAGGGAGGTTCAAAAGGTGACTGGTTGGGGGGAGTTCATTCCACTACACTGTCTATGCTGAATCATCTCCAAGTAGGTTATGGACCCTTTAAGGCACCCTATCTCCTCACAACAGAATTCTGGGAGTCCAGGGTCATGCAAGTTCCACAGAGAAGGTTGTAGATGCAGGGAGTCTGGCTGAGGTTGGAAGAGTGGGGGTTTCAGAGCAACAGCAGCATGGTCAGCAAGAAGCAGGGCAGTAGTGGGCCTCCCTAAAAAACAGTTGGGAAATGAAGATGGTGGGGCAGATCTGTAGACAAGCCCAGGACAGGAGAAATTAAACCGTAGAAATGGCCAACCCCATTTGGTAACTAACTTGATGTGTTTGTAAGCACTTGGAAGGTAGCTCTGGGCACCTCTAGAAATTACCTGAGGACATTCCTGCATTATTTCATGGGTGGCTAGAACCAATGAAATGGAGCTTATCTTAGAATGTTTCAGGTGGGTTTCATTTACAAACAGCACACGCTCGAAGCTTGCAAATCCATAATGACAATACTGCTGTTATTTCACTATCTACTCAAGGTTAAAAAAACATGAACTTAAATTGCAAAACTTATCAGCAATGTTCAGTGATAATGGCCTCAGAGGAGTGGATCTTTTATTTTTAAAAAAACAAAAAAGAACCTTCCAGCAGAGAACCATTGCATAGCCAATTTTCTAATGCATACAATCTGGGGCATCCATTTAGAAATGTTTAAAATAGCCCTTTAGCACATCCTTTGTCGTGGTCTGCAAGTATCTAAATGTGATGGAGGTGGAGCGCATGGTAACGCTGGCCTTGGTGGGGTTGCTGGGGGTGGAGTGGGGACTTATGTTCCATCTTGTCTTTTAACTTTTCTTTTTTTCAATTATGTCTGGCCCATGGTTGATGTATCCCATAAGTCAGCGGCCTGCGAAAGGAAAAGCAAAGCTCCCGTCTTTGCTTTAGAGAAAACATTGCCATCCAATCATCTAGGGCTGAATAATTCACCTCCTTGGATCACTATTCTGAACAGCTGTGCCTTGGAAGGGGGCCTGGGCTGGACACCAGGAGAGCTGGTGCCTAGTTACAGCCCTGCTGTGGCTTAGTTGTCTGACCTTGGAGAAGTCCTTTAATCTTTTGGGGTTTCAGTTTCCTCTCTACTAGATCTCTAAAGAACTTTCCAGTTCAAAAATTATTCTATGACAGTACAAGCTTAAAGGAAAAGTATTCTCATAGCCCTTCATTATTGTTTTTGATGATTTTAATCAAAATGTTACTTAAACATGTAAACTTAAAACTAGATAATATATTTCCTTGTGCAAATAATTTTGGAGATTTGAAACAAGCAAAACAAATCCAATAAAATTTTAACCAATATATAATTAAATTTGATTATTTTCATTCACTAATAATTGACATTATTCGCTGAATCTGATGAATAACACTGGTTTCTGAACCTAAATTGCTGGTCACATTGGAATATAATTTTACGGAGAACTGCCTCTACCTCTGTGTTCCACGTGATGACTCGGTTCTCCTGTCATTTTCTCCCTTTTAACTATTGGGAAATTTTCTTCAAGGCTTGCTGTAATTTGGCCTTAACTTTGAGAGAATGCACTTGTTTACATTTTATGTTCTTCTTTGCTCCTTCTTCCTGAGCCTGCAATTAGTAAAGTAAAGCTACATGGCACCCAATGACACTGAAATCAATGGCCGTATCTACACAGGGGTCCTCCAGATAGTTCCAAAAGTGTTTATATTAATATTTTTGTTAGGTTATTATTGAAATAAAACTACAAGAATTTTAAAATTTCTTGTAATGTCACAGTTGCTGAGGATGCATGCCTGGATCTGAGTTTGAGAAATGCTCTTCTGTGACTTTACAGTGGTCTTGATGAAACCTTCCTCTAGTACCTGCACGCCACCTCCAAAGGAAGGACACAGCACGCACATCGGGCCCTCAGTTCTTCTCAAGTGTTGGAGATCAGCATACAGAACACAAGATCCAGTATGTTTTCAAATGTCATCAGACATAAGAAGACTTGCCCAGAAAACTCGAGCTCTCTCTTATAGAAATCCAATTTCCATTCCCTACTTTCTAAGAGGTATTTAAGTAAGGAAATAGGTTGATAAGATCCAAAGGCCAAAAAGTATATTACTATGGTGAGAAAAACACAGCCAGAGACCTTACCTCTTTGCCTCCCGATGGGCTCTCTATTTGATTTTATGCAGGATGATTCCATAGAAAAATCTCATGAGACCCAAAGGCACATGGGTTCATGGTAGTCATTTTGAAGTGTGCATATTTCCAGGAGAGTGGATAGTAAAAGATTCAAGTTCCACTCTCTGTAGAAATATGAAGTAACAGCCTACTGTGTACAAGAAAGCCATCAGCACCCACGAGGTAAGGCTGACCTTCCCCGTGCAGCCCAAACCTTGAAACTTCACAGTCAGAACAATATGAAGGTTTAGTGCTCTCACCATGAGGCATAGGAAGGTGAACTTGTCATAGAAATTGGTCATGACACAGATTTAATTTATTCTTCTTTTTCTAGTTACCTAAGGTGGAAGCTTGGATTATTAATTTTAGAAGTTTCTTCTTTTCTAATATATGCATTCAGTGCTATAAATGTCCCTCTAAAGACCACTTTTGCTGCATCTCACAAATTTTGGAGAGTTGTATTTTAATTTTCATTCAGTTCATAATACTTTTTAAAGTTCTCTTGAGACTTCTTCTTTAACCTGTATATTATTTAGAAGTATGTTCTTAAATCTCTGAATACATTGGGATTTTTCCAGCTATCTTTCTGTTATTGATTTCTAATTTAATTCCATTGTGAAATAATTTCTACTCTTTCATAATTGTTAAGGTGTATTTTATGGCTCAGAATGTGGTCTATCTTGGTGAATGTTCCAACTGAGCTTGAGAAGAATGTGTATTTAGTTGTTGTTGGTTAAAGTATCGGAAAAATGCCAATTATTATAGATCCAGTTGATTGATGGTGCCATTCAATTCAACTGTGTCCTTACTGATTTTCTGTCTTCTGGGTATATATCTTAGGGATACCATTTATTTTTTGTTTTCTGCTTTCTGAATATCTATCTTAAGTCTGCCATTTATTTTTTGTTTTTTGTTTTTTCTCTCTGCTTTTCATTTCTGTTTTCTTTTTTCCTAATTTCCTTTAGGCAACTTAAACATTTTTTAGAATTCCATTTTTATTTATCTATACTTTTTTTAGTGTATAACTTTAAACAGCTTTTTTAGTTAATACATTAAATATTTAAGATAATAATAATATGATTCTCTTAAATTTAAGACAGTAATAATATCATTTTCTTAAATATTTCCTCTACATACATTTAGAATCACAATAGTGGCTACAATTTTTGCTTCCAAAAAGTGGAAAATTGTGTTAAAATTTTTGCCTTCATCATCAAATACAATTGAAGAAAATCAAATGGAGAGTATATTATATTTTTGTTTACTGTGTTTTTTCCTTGATTTCTGCTTTTCCAAGTTTCCTTCTTTTATTATTTCCTCTCTGTTTAGAGAACTTCCTTTACTTATTATTTTAGGGTAGGTCTCCCGGTAATAAATTCTTTAGTTTTCTTTCATCTGAGGGTGCTTTGATTTCTTCTTCATTATTGGAGGCTATTTTCACTGGATATAGGATTCTAGATTGACAGTTCTTCTCTTTCAGTACTTGAAAAATATGGTGCCACTTACTTCTGACCTCCATGGTGTCTGATGGCAAATTTGTTGTAAATAAATTTTTTTATATGTAGATACTATTCCTTTTTATCTGCTTTCAAGATGTATTTTCTTTCTTTTTATTAAATAGTTTTCAGACATCTGACTATAATATGTCTCCATGTAGATTTCTTTACATTAATTCTATTTGGAGTTTGCTCAGCTTCTTCAATCTGTGAGTTTACATCTCTTGCCAAATTTGGAAGTTTTTCAGCCATTATATCTTCCAGTACTTTTTTAGCTCTTCCTTCTTTCTCCTCTCCTTCTGGAACTCTAATGAGAGAAATATTAGATCTTTTGTTATGGTCCCATAGGCTCCAGAATTTCTTTTCATTTTTTTTCAGTCTGTTTTCTCTCTGTTGTTCATATTGGGTAATTTTTTTATTTTAATAAACTCAGGGAATACAAACTTTTTTTGTTATATGGATGAATTGTATAGTGGTGAAATCTAGGCTTTTAGTGTATATTGTACCCAATAGGTAATTTTTCATCCTGTACATGTTGGATAATTTCTATTATTCTATCTTCACATTCACTCATTCCTTCCTCGATCTCATCCATTTTGCTTTAAGCCTACCTGTTGCATTTTTTGTTATTATATTTTTCAGTTCAAAAATTTCCACTTGCTTCCTTATAGCTTCTATTTCTTTGCTGAGAATTTCTATTTTTTCATTTGTTTCAAGCAGGTTTATAATTGCTCATTGAAGCATTTTTATTATGGCTGCTTTAAAATCTGTGTCGGATAACTCTAACCTCTTTGCCATCATAGTGTTGGCATATATTGATTTTTTTCCATTCAGTTTGAGACCTTTTTGGTTCTTGATATGATGAGTGATTTTTTTTTTATTGAATCCTAGACATTTTGCATATTACACTACAAGACTTTGGATCTTATTTAAACTTCCTCTTTTAGTTGTCTTCTTTTGACACCACTCTGGCAGAAGTAAGGTTGCCACGTCATCGTTGACAGGTGAAGGTAGAAGCCTAGGTTCCCTACATGGCCTCCACTGACACTCAAGGAGAGTGGGGCTCCTCATTACTGCTGAGTGCAGTGGAAGTTCTGGCTCCCCGCTAGGCTGTACCTCCTGGACTGAACAGGATAGTAATTTGTCATCACTGTTCCCCATATGGCCTCCACTGACACCATTGAAGGTAGCCTTGTTATCACTAGGTGATGGTAAATATCTCGACTCTTCACTAGGCCTTCTCTGACACCACGTGGGTAGGGGAATCGGGACAACTCTTTACAGCCTGGTGAGGGCAGAAGTCTAGACTCCCTATTCAACCTATGCTGGCATAGGCGGGAGTGTGGCCACAGTCTTTTCTGTAGCAAAATTCATGTCTACCAGAACTTCAGAATGTGGCTTTGTTGGAAAATAGGGTCTTTGCAGAAGTAATCAGTTAAGATGAGTAGGGTGGGCCCTAATCCAATGACTGGTATCCTCATAAAGAGAGGAAAACAAGAGACAGACACAAACACACACACACACACACACACACACGCGCGCGCGCGCGCGCACACTCACACACAGGGGGAATGCCATATGAAGGCAGAGGCAGAAGTTGGAATGAAGCATGTACAAGCCAAGGTATCACCAGAAAACACCAGAAACTAGGAGATAGGCATGGAACAGATGCTCCATTAGAGCTTCCAAAAGAAACAAACCCAGCTGACACCTTGATTTCAAACTTCCTTATCTCATGGCTTCCTTAATGTTCAGAGAGTAAATTTCCATTGTTTCAGGCCACCCCATTTGTTGAACTTCATTACACAGCCCTAGAAAACTAACACACCAAGCCCGGTGAATGCCAGGTGCTGGCTGTTGGGAGTAAAGACACACCTGGGCTGGCATGCAAAACACTGGCAAAGAAACTGAAGGTCAAGGGCAGAGCCCTGCTGGCGCCAGGCCCTCTGGCTTTGGCCTTTCAGTTAGCTAAGCCAACTTCTCACCTCGAAAATTAGGGTGTGGACTAATGACTCAGCCAAGAGGGAGGCATTCAGACAATAGGGGAGGTAGGGCCTTCAGAGAACCAGAGAGGGCTGGCGCCACTTTAAAGATATTCACATTCAACTTTTTTTTTAAATCAAGCAATGCCAACCAAACAGGTCATGTCAGGAGGTCAAATTTAATTCCTGGGCCTGGAAATTATACTTCCAGGCTAGAAGCTCTTCGGGTACTCAGCTGACTCACACTGATCCCCACGTTACAGCTGTTCTCTGGGATGAAGTTTCTTATACCCCAAAAGGAGGCTAGCTTTACTCACATACAACTCTGTTATATGAATGGTGTCCTCAGCTATTCATAAAAATCTCCCTTATGAAATTCTGGCTGACTTACTTCTTGGGTTAAGACATTTTAAAGTTGTTTGCTCAAATGTAATATCATCAAGAACTAAAAGCTACTAAAGCTGTGGAAGATTAACTCAGATTACATTATCACACAATCTCTCTGAAGACCTTGCAGAGTCTTAAGTAAAAGGTATCCTAAATTGGTGTGTTTTGATTTAAGCAGGGGAATCAGGAGAATCTGAACCATGGCCACTGCCTGGGGATGAAGTCCAGGTAAAACAACACTGAACAAAGTCACCAGGCAGCAGGGGAAAGGCGCATGCCATGAGGCAGGGAAAAGCTTATGAAGAAAAGGAAGAAGGAGACCTGGAAGAGAAACCTCATTAATCAAAATATTGCAGAGGGCCGTCACTGAACACAGAAATGGCTTAGGGAGCATGGGTATGAAAACTTTTTCTCTTAATTTTAGGCACTTGGCTTGTTGCCAGACACCCCAAAATAATAAAACCATAATTTTTTTTAATTTTTAATAATTATGGGTACATGATGGTTGTATATATTTATAGGGTACATGTGATGTTTTGATACAAGCATACAATGTAAATTAATCAAATCAGGGTAATTGAGGTATCCATCACGTCAGGCATTTGCCATTTCTTATGTTAGAAACATTCTAATTCCACTCCTTTAGTTATTTTAAAGTATACCCTAACTTACTATTTATTGCAATCACTTTGTTGTGCTATCAAATATTGTTCATTCTATCTAACTATATTTTTTTCACTCATTAACCATCTCACTTTATCCCCCCCTCCACACTACACTTGTCAGCCTCTGGTAGCCATCATTCTACTTTCTGTCTCCATAAGATCAATTGTTTTCTGAATTTAGCTCTCACTTATGAATGAGAATATGTGAAATTTGTCTTTCTGTGCTTGGCTTATTTCACTTAATGTAATATTCTGTAGTTCCATCCATGTTGTTGCAAATGGCAGGATTTCATTCATTTTCATGGCTATATAATATTACATTGTAATATTTCTTTATCCATAATGTCTTTATCCATTCGTCAGTTGATGGACAATTAGGTTGATTTCAAATCTTGGCTATTGTGAATAGTGCTGCAATAAATATGGGAGTGCATACATCATTTCAATACACTGAATTCCCTTCTTTTGGATATATACCTAGCAGTAGGATTGCTGGGTAGCTCTATTTTTAGTTTTTTGAGAAATCTCCATACTGTTCTCCATAGTGGTTACACTAATTTATATTCCCACCGACAGTGTACAAGGGTTCCCCTTGCTCCATATCCTCTTCAGCATTCATTATTGTCTTTTTGATAAAAACCATTTTAACTGGTGTGAGATAATAACTCATTGTAGTTTTGATTTGTATTTCTCTGATGACTAATGATATTGAGCATTTTTTCATATACCTGTTGGCCATTTGTATGTCTTCTTTTGAAAAATGTCTATTCAGATCCTTTGCTCATTATTAATTGGATTATTTGACATTTTTTCCTATCGAATTATTGGAGTTACTTACATATTCTAGTTATTAATATTAATCCCTTGTCAGATGGGTAGTTTGCAAATATTTCTCCCATTTCTGTGGGTTGTCTCTTCCCTTTCTTGATTATTTCCTTTGCTGTGCAGAAGCTTTTTAGCTTGATGGGATCCCATTCGTCCAATTTTGCTTTGGTTACCTGTGCTTTGGGGGGTATTACTCAAGAAGTCCTTGCAAAGACCAATGTCTTGAAGCATTTACCCAATGTTTTGTTTTAGTAGTTTCATAGTTTCAGGTCTTAGAGTAAAATCTTTAATGCATTTTTATTTGATTTTTATATATGTTGAGATAGGTGTCTAGCTTCATTCTTCTGCATATGGATACCCAATTTTTCCAGAACCATTTATTGAAGAAACTGTGCTTTCTCCATTGTATATTCTTGGCACCTTTGTCAAAGATAAATTCACTGTGGAAGTGTGGATTTATTTCTGGGTTCTCTGTTCTGTTCCATTGAGACCAATGTGTCTGTTTTTACAGCAGTACCATGCTGTTTTGGTTACTACAGCTCTGTAGTATAATTTGAAGTCAGGTAATGTGATTCCTCCAGTTTTGTTCTTTTTGCTCAGGAAGGCTTTGGCTATTCTAGGTCTTTTGTGGTTCCATTTAAATTTTAGAATTATTTTTCTATTTCTGTAAAGAATATCATTTGTATGTTGATGAGGATTGCATTGAATCTGTAGATTGCTTTGGGTAGTATGGACGTTTTAACAATATTGCTTCTTCCAATGCAAGAGCATGGAATATCTTTCCATTTTTTTCTATTCATCTTCTTTCATCAGTGATTTATAGTTTTCATTATAGAGATCTTTCACTTCTTTGGGTAAATTTATTCCTATATATTTTGTTTTATTTATAGCTATTGTAAATGGGATTACTTTCTTGGTTTCCTTTTCAGATTGTTTACTCTTGATTTTGTATCCTGCAACTTTATTGAATTTATTTTTCAGTCCTAATAGTTTTTTTGCAGAGTCTTTAGGTTTCTATAGACATAAGAGTATATCATCTGCAAACAAGGATAATTTGACTTCCTTTCCAATTTGGATGACATTTATTTCTTTCTCTTATCTGATTGCTGTAGCTACAACTTCCAGTACTATGTTGAATAACAATGGTGAAAGTGGGCATCCTCCTCTTGTTCCAGATCTTAGAGGAAAGGCTTTCAGTTTTTCCCCATTCAGTATGATGCTGCCTGTGGGTTTGTCATATATGGGTGTTATCATGCTGAGTTAAATTTCTTCTATACCCAGTTTTTTGCGAGTTTTTATCATGAAAGCATGTTGAATTTTGTTAAATGTTTTCTCAGCATCAATTGAAATAATATATGGTTTTTGTCCTTCAGTCTGTCGATATGATGTACCACATTGATTGATTTACATATATTGAACAAACCTTGCGTTGTGGGATAAATCCCACTTGATCATGATGAATAATCTTTGTAACGTATTGTTGAATTCAACTTGCTAGTATTTTATTGAGGATTTTTGCATCCTTGTTCATCAAAAGGCCTGTAGTTTTCTCTTGGTGTTGTGACTTTGTCTGGTTTTGATATCAGGGTGATATAGGTGAAACTCGTAGAGTGAGTTTAGAAGTATTCCTTCCTCCTTGATTTTTTGGAATAGTTTAAGTAGGATTGGTATTTGTTTTTCTTTTAATGTTTGGTATACTTCAGCAGTGAAGCCGTTGGGTCCCTGGGCTTCTCTTTCATGGGAGACTTTTTATTACTGCTTCTAACTCGTTACTTTTTAGTGGTTTATTCAGGTTTTGGATTTCTTCTGGTTCAATCTTGGTAGGTTGTATGCGACTAGAAATTTATCCATTTCTTCTAAGTTTTCCGCTTTGGAAGCATATAGTTGCTCATAGTAGCCTCTATTTTAATTTCTGAAGTATCAATTGTAATGTCTCCTTTTTCATCTCTGATTTTATTTGTTTCAGTCTTCTCTCTTTTTTTTCTTAGTCTGGCTAAAGGTTTGTCAATTTTGTTTATCTTTTCAAAAAACAAACTTTTTTTTTTTTGAGGCAGAGTCTCACTCTGTTGCCTGGGCTAGAGTGCCATGGCATCATCCTAGCTCACAGCAACCTCAAACTCCTGGGCTCAAGCAATCCTCCTGCCTCAGCCTCCCAAGTAGCTGGGACTACAGGCATGCGCCACCATGCCTGGCTAATTTTTTCTATGTAGTTTTAGTTGTCTGATTAATTTCTTTCTATTTTTAGTAGAGACGGGGTCTCGCTCTTGCTCAAGCTGGTTTCGAACTCCTGAGCTCAAACAATCCGCCCGCCTCGGCCTCCCAGAGAGCTAGGATTACAGGCGTGAGCCACCGCGCCCAGCCCAAAAAACAAACTTTTAATTTCATTGTTCTTTTGTATGTTTTTGTTTTAATTTCATTTATTTCTGCTCTGATATTTATTTCTTTTCTTCTACTAATTTTGGGTTTGATTTGCTCTTGTTTTTCTAGTTCTTTGAGATGCATTGTTAGGTCATTTGTTTGAAGCTTTTCTGCTTTTTTGATGTAGGCATTTATTGCTATAAACTTTCCTCTTATTACTGCTTTCGTTGTATCCCATAGGTTTTGATATGTTGTGTTTTCATTTTCATTTGTTTTGAGAAATTTTTTAATTTCCTTCTTAATCTCTTCGTTGACCTACTTGTCATTAGGGAGCATATGGTTTAATTTCCATGTGTTTGTATGGTTTCCAATGTTCCTCTTGTTATTGATTTCTAGTTTTATTCCATTGTGGTCAGAGAAGATAACTGATATGATTTCAATTTTTGTGAATTTTTAAAGTCATGCTTTGTTGCCTAACATGTGGTCTATCCTTGAGAATGATCCATGAGCTGAAGAGAAAAACATGTATTCTGCAGCTGTTGGATGAAATGTTCTGTAAACATCTATTAAGTCCATTTTGTTTATAGCACAGATTAAGTCCGGTGTTTCTTTGTTGATTTTCTGTCTGAATGATCTGTCCAGTGCTAGAAGTGGAGTGTTGAGGTCTCCAATGATTATTGTATTGGAGTTTATCTCTCTCTTTACTTCTGATATTTGCTTTATATATCTGGATGCTCCAGTATTGGATGCATATACATTTAGAACTGTTACATCCTCTTGCTGAATTGAACTCTTCTTCATTTTGTTTCCTTTCTTTTCACCTTCTTTGTCTCTTTCTGTAGTTTTTGTCTTGAAATCTATTTATGTGATAGAAGTATAGCTGCTCCTGCACTTTTTTGATTTACATTTCCATGGAATATCATTTTCAATCCTTTATTTTCAGCCTATGTGTATCTCTATAGGTGAAATGGGTTTCTTGTAGACGACATATGGTTCAGTCTTGTTTTTTTAATCCACTCATCCACTATGTCTTTTGATTGGAGAGTCCATTCACATTCAATGTTATTATTAATAGTTAAAAACTTATTACTGCCATATTGCTATTTGATTTCTTGTTGTTTTCGGTCCTCTCTTTCTTTCTCCCTTCCTTCCTATCTTCCTCTGTTAAAAGTTATTTTCTCTGGTAGTGTGTTCTAATTTCTTGCTTTTTATTTTTTGTGTATCTGTTTTTTCATTTGAGGTTACCATGAGGCTTACAAAAAAACATAACCAATTATTTTAAACATATGACAACTGTGGTTACAAACAAGCAAATAAGCAAGAAAAAAGAAGTCTAACTTTTAAGTTCATCCTCCCCACATACTTTTTAACTTTTTATTGTTTCCATCTATATCTTTTTATACTATCTATCTCTCCAAAAGTTGTAGCTATTTTTGATAGGTTTGTCTTCTAGTCTTCCTACTCAAGATATAAGTAGTTTATACACCACAATTATAGCAATAGAGTATTCTGTGTTTGTGTCCTTACTGTTACCAGTATGTTCTATACCTTCAGATGATTTCTTATTGTTCATTAACATCCTTTTCTTTCAGATTGAAGAACTCCTTTTAGTATTTCTTGTAGGACAGTCTGGTGTTGATAAAAATCCCTTAGTTTTTGTCTGGAAGGTCTTTATTTCTCCTTCATGTTTGAAGAACATGTTTGCAAGATATAATATTGTAGGTTTAAAGTTTCTCGCCCACCCCCCCAATTTAGGACTTTGAATATATCATGCCATTCTCTCCTGGCCTGTAATGTTTACACTGAGAAGTCTGCTGACAGATGTATTGGAGCTCCTTTACATGTCATTTTTTTTCTTTACCTTGCTTCTCTTAGTACCTTTTCTTTATTCATGACTTTAGGAGCTTGATGATTAAATGTTTTGAGGTAATCTTGTTTGGGTTAAATCTGCTTGGTGTTCTGTAACCTTCTTCTTCCTGAATATTGATATCTTTCCCCAGGTTTGGAAAGTTCTCATCATTATTTTTTTGACTAAACTTTCTACCCCAAGCTCTCTCTCTCTACCTTCTCTTTAAGGCCCATAACTCTTAGATTTGCTCTTTGGGGGCTATTTTTTGGATCTTGTATGCATGCTTCATTTTTTTTTCCTTTTTTCTTTATGACTGTATATTTTTGAATAGCCTGTCTTCAAGCTCACTAATTCTTTCTTCTGCTTAATCTATTTTGCTGTTGAGAGATTCTGATGCATTTCTCAGTTTGTCAATTGAATTTTCGGCTCCAGAATTTCTGCTTTTTTTTTATTATTATTAACTCAATCACTCTGTTAAATTTCTCTGATAAGTTTCTAAATTCCTCTGTGTTGTCTTGAAGTTCATTGAGCTTCTTCAAGAGAGTTATTTTGAATTCTTGGATGAAAGGTCACATATCTCCATCACTCTAGGATTTGTCACCAGTACCTTATTTAGTTCATTTGGTGAGATCATGTTTTCCTGGATGTTTTTGATGCTTGTGGTTGTTTGTTAATGTCTGGGCATTGAAGAGTTAGGTATTTATTTTAATCTTTTCAGTCTGGGCTTGTTTGAACCCATCCTTTCTAATAAGGCTCTCCAGATATTCAAAGGGAATTGAATAGTATGATCTAAGTCTTTGGTCATTACAGCCATATCAGCACTAGGGGTGCCCCAAGCCCAGTAATACTGTGATTCTTGCAGACTCCTGGTGGTACCACCTTGATTGACTTGGGCAAGATGTGGGAGAACTCCTTGGATTACCAGGCAAAGTCTCTTCACTCTCTTCCCTCACTCTCTGTGCTAGACTGTTGGAGTTGGGGGAGGAATGATATTGGCATTCCCTCATGACTACCAGTACCAGCTCATACCTGAAGCCAGCCCAGTCTGACACAAAGCCAGTGGTGACTGTTGCCTGGCTACCTCTGATGTTTATTCAAAGCCCAAGAGCTCTTCAGTCAGCAGGTGATGAATCCTGCCAGGACGGAGTTCTTCCCTTCAGGGCAGCATGTTTCCTTCTGGCCCAGGGTGGGTCCAGAAATACCATCCAGGAACTAAGGCCTGGACTCAGTAGTCTCAAGAGTCTGGTTGGTACTTTATTTAACTGTGGCTAAGCTTGTTCCCAAGTTGCAAACCAAAGTCCTCTCAACTCTTCTCTTTCCTTTCCCCAAGTGGAAGAAGACACTCCCTGAGCTGTACTGCCTGGAGTTGGGAGAGTGGGTGACATAGGCACTGGTTTGGCTGCCACAACTAGTGTCTCACTGGATCACATGCACCCCATGTCCACTGGCTCTGAGCCAGGATAGCCACAGGAATTGCCCAAGGACTGCAAATTTCATCACTTGACTGCCTTACAAATTTATTCCAGGCTCCATTCCACTTTTTGTCAGGCAATGGTGGAGCTAGCCAGAACTCAGGTTTCAGGGTGGAGGATTTCTGGGCTGGTCTAAATGCTCCCTCTGTGGGCACGGGTAGAATTCTGTCCTGTGCTGTGTTCCCCCGTGACAGGACAGCCCTGAGTTCCAATTCAAAGTCCCACAATCACTTCACTCTCCTTCCCCAAGGCACATAAATTCTCCCTCCACTCAATGTGCTGGTGCAGCACTGTGGGGGATGGGGGTGGGGAGCGCAGGCAATGCAAGATTGTCTTTTCTGCCCTCTTCAGTGCCTCTTTCCTTGATATTATGTTTAAACCAGCTATTGTGTTCACTCACCTGATTTTTGGTTCTTCTGAAAATGTTTCTTTGCATGGATAGTTGTTGAATTTGGTGTTCATGCAGAGGAATGATTGCTGAAGGTTTCTATTAAGCCATCTTGCTCCACACCCCCTCCCATAAATTTAAATATATGTGTTTTCTTCTTATTTTATTTGACCCTCACAACATCTCTGAAAGCAGCTGTTTACACATCTATTCTACAGATGAGGAGAATTCGATTCACAAAGATTAAGTGAACTTTCCAAGGAGCAAGTAGGAGAGGTAGCATTAAGCCAGCTTCTTTCCAGAGGATTATGCTGCTGTTCACCTCAGGGGCTTCTGGCCCATTTGGGTGGAAATCTTACCAGCAGGAGGTTGGACAGAAATAATAAAGTATAAATAGCCATCAGGGCTGGCTACATAGGTCTGCAACCAGCCAGCCACCCAGGGCCACACGCTCAGCAGGGGGTTGGTGCTAGGGGTTAGTGTTCTGCAGTTACCATGTTGAAATTCTTAATAATTTGATCTTTGAATCTGTGCTTGGTGAGTAAAGTCCAGTGGAACATGCTTCAGGGTCTTGGAATCTCAGCTCACGTGTGGTCCTACCCTCTCCTGCCTCCCCACCTGTCAGAGCTCAGTGCCCACTCCCCACCCCCACCCAGCAGCCACTGCTGCTGCTTCCACCCCTGCTGCGGGCCCAGGCATGCCCCATGCCTGCAGGAGCACAACATTAAATGGCACATTTTAAAAACACCTTATCAGGGCGAGAAAGAGAAAGCGAGAGAGAGAGAGACTGCCAAAGAGAGGAAAAAAGCCTTTTTACTCCTTAATAAACAAAGGGATCCACATTTGCATCTTGCACTGGGCCCTGGAAATTACACAGCCAGCTTCATAGCAATGACCCAATGTATAGCGTCTGGAAAAGCCACATGCGTGAGCCAAGGAGTCTATGAGCAACTTGTTGACTGGCTTAACACAGCCTTGACATTCCAAAAATTTAAAGATCTGTCTTTAATACTGATAGTGGCAATCCAAGAACACCTGGCCTGTCACACTGCAGTCCTGTGGGCTAATCCACAGCTCAGAACAGAACAAACTAGCTGTTAACCCCCTTGAAAGAGCAAGAGCTAACCCTCTCCTGCAAAGGAGCTTATCTTGCTTACACATACTCTTAGATTGTGATAGTCTATACATAAATAAATTATACTTCTTTTGTTCATTCCTAAATTTCATCAGTAGAATCCTGGAGAGGTACATAAAAAGTAAGTCATGAGTTCTTGCCTTAATTCCAGGCTCCAACGGAAGCATGGAGAAGGAGATTCAGGGTGTCCTCCACCTCCCTGCCAGACTGTTCCCTTGATTTCCCAAGTTTAAGGCTGCAGCTTTACTACTTGTTTCTGGGTATGTGTCAGCCTTTTAGATTAAACACAATTGCTGCCCAAAGTGGGGCTAAGTTTTGCTCTAAGTCTACCATAAGCGTGTGTGTATTCTCTCCACTTACTTGTGTCGCTCTGGGGAGATTCAGCCCTTTTCTTGTCACTGCTCCCAGCAACAGCTGACAGGCAGGATAGGCTCCCGGGCAGCTGGCAGGAACAGAGGCTATGTACTTGAGCCCTGTCTAGCAGCAACCTGGGCACAGAAGGGAAGCAGGTGGGCCAGGGCAGGGGCAGCTGGGGTGAGGGACTCTGCTGCCCTGTGACTGGGGAGCTCAGGGCACCACTGAAGGACAACCTCAGGCTTCCTAATGCCCTGTCTATTTGGGTTCCGCAGAGGAGCATAGAGAACACACAGTCACACACTGTGACTGCATCTGCAAAAAGAAATACAGCACAGATGAAGACCCTGCCTGTGTGGGAGTCCCTGAGGGATAGGGTGAGGCCACACCCAAAGAAAGCCAAGCCTATGGAGTCCGGAGTCTTGCACTGGGTCCCCGGCAAACGACCTCTGCCTGTTTAAACAACAGGGACTAACAGCAAATGGGCATGAGGGATTTTGCTGGGGGGATGGAAATATTCTAAAATTGGATTGTGGTAGTGAATGCATAGCTCTGTACATTTACTATGGAAATTGTACACTTAAAACAGGTGAATTTTATGCTACATAAATTATACCTCAATAAAGGTCTTTAAAGAAAAAACAGAAAAAAAGAGACAAAATATAAATGTATGTGCACTTTTCCTTTGAGAGAGTTCCTGTCTATTCAGATCCTAGCTCCAGACTGCATTTGTATTCTTGCTTCTCAATCAATTTTACTGAAGTATAATCTACACATAATTAAATGTGCAGTTTGATGAGTTTTTAAAAATGTAGACATCTGTGTAACCATTGTCACAATCATGATACAAAACATTTTCATTCCCCCAAAAAGTTTCCTCTAGCCCCTCTGTGGTGAGCTCTCACCCAGCCACAGTCCCAGGCCACCATAGATCTGTTTTTTCTCACTATAGATTAGTTTAGACTCTTCTAGAATTTCATATAAATATACTCTTGTGTCTGGCTTCTTTTGCTCAGCACAATGTTTTTGAGATTCAGGCTATACCCCTCTTTAAAAAGAAAACAACTTATGTTGATGGTTTCTCCAAAGAGAAGAAGCCATTTCTCTTGTTTTCCAAATTAGAAAACAACTTTCCTTCATTAGTCTAAGACTCCTGGCTGAAAATATTTTTTCTTAATAATGAATTTGGAAGAGGATCCAAACTCATTAAGAATCAGTTATTATTAATATTAATAAGTTATCATTAATAATTTTGCTTTTAATTTAGGATGAATTTTTATATTATCCCTGTTAAATTTTAAAAAAACACACACATAGAGAAGGGCTTGGATATGAGGGAAAGAAACAGGCTAAGACAAAAGTGTTTTGAAAAACACCTACCCAAAGATGTCATGTAAGTAAAGTTTACAAACCAGGTAGGTAATTCCTTAGGAAAGGCATGATATTTAATTTTCTGGCATGTAGCGGACGCTGAAGTAATTGTTGAAGGATTGAATGAATTTGAAAATATTTATAAAACTTACAGGAACAGACAACTTCTCTCCAAATTGCCTATATTACTACATGAAGCAGTTGGTGTGACATCTACCTTTAGTCATGGGCAAGTTTTGTTCACGAGATAGCAAGCAGTTGCTTTGAAAATGTAAAGTGACTTTTTAAAATAAGGAAACTAACCGGAACAAAATTGGGGTGTAAATGGACATAGCAGGAGTATGCTAAGTCGAGAGCGAGGCCTGGGAGCCATTATTGAAGCTAAACAGTGGATCTCAAATGGTTTAATCCACTTGGGGAAGGGGCTGAGACAGTGCGAATTAGCAGAAGAGGGCTACATGCTGGGGCTCACGTCTTTGCCTTCCATCAGAGAAAAAAATTGTTCCACTGATACTTTCCAAAGAAGTGAGTGTTTCTCCACACTGTTCCCTTACAGCACACCCCACCTCCATAAGTTCCCAAGAACGTGCTTCTGGAAGTCTGTTCCCATAACTGTCACATGTACAGACATCTGAAGCTTCTGCTTGGGCTTCCCTGTCCCTACCATTCTAATTGTGTCATTTTTTAAGTATTTCAACATTTCAACTTAAAAGAGTACCTGGGAATCTAAATATACTCATTTCTTTGCATTCTTTGTTGTTTGTCCCTACTTTCATTAGGGACCATCTTCCTTTTCACAGACTGGCCATTGTCTTCGATTCACTTCAGGTCACCCAGACCCCCTGCCTCCTTCTTCCTCTTCCCACAACAAGTTGGGGCCACCCAGCCCACTGGCTCAATCCTGTCGGCAGCAGGGGTGGAAAGGTTCTGCACCTACCTGAGATTACACAGGCATTTTCTGACCATGGAGCCCTCACCCAGTCCAGGGCCTGCCCCTGCCCCTCTTCAAGTGTATGGGCTGAATTGCGTCCCTCCAGAAAAGCTTTGTTGAAGTTCTAGTACTGAAGAATGTGGCTTTATTTGAAAATAGTGTCATGGCAGATCTTATTAGTGAAGGTGAGGTCATACTGGAATGGCCACGTGAAGACCATGGCGTGACTAAGGCAGGGAAAGGAGCAATGCAGCTGCAAGCCAAGGAAGAGCAAAAGAGCAAAGATGCCAGCAACCACTAGAAGCTAAAAAGAGGCAAGGAGGGATCCCCTACAGCCTTCAGAGGGAGGATGGCCCTGCCAACACCTAGATCTCAGACCTCCAGCCTCCAGGATTGTGAAATGATTCATTTCTACTTTGAGCCACCAGTTTGTGGTGCTTTGTCACAGCAGCACTAGGAAACGAATACACTGAGTGTGGTGGTTAACTTTAGTTGTCAACTTGACTGAATTAAGGAATAGCTAGAGAACTTGTAAAGCATTATTTTGGGGTGTGTCTGTGAGGGTGTTTCCAGAGAAGATTGGTGTGTAAGTCAGTGGACTGAGTGGGAAAGATCTGCCCTCACTGTGGGCAGGCAGCATCCAATTGGCCGGGGCCCCAGATAGAACAAAAAGGCAGAGGAAAGATGATGTCCACTGTCTCTCCTGGCGCTGGGACACCCTTCTTCTCCTGCCCTGGAATATTAGAACTCCAAATCCTCCAGCCTTTGGACTCCAGGACTTACACCTGTGGCTCCCCGGGTTCTCAGGCCCTTGGCTTTGAACTGAGAGTTACACTATTAGCTTCCCCGATTCTGAGGCCTTTGGACTTGGACTGAGCCATGGTAATGGCATCCCAGGATCTCCAGCTTGCAGACAGTCTGACATGAAACTTGTCAGCCTCTAGGATTGCATAAGCCAATTCCCCTAATAAATCCCCACCTCCGTCTCTCTCTCTCTCTCTCTCTCTCTCTCTCTCTCTCTCTCTCTCTCTCTCTCCTCTCTCTTCTTTCTCCTCTCTCTCTCTCTTTCTCTCATTGGTTCTGTCTCTCTACAGAACCCTCACTAATACACTGGGTGACTCTCATTTGCACTAGACTATCATCTCCTCCAAGAAGCCAGTCAAGGTTAGGAGCCGTTCCTCCAAGGTCCTATTCTATCCTGTGTTTAACTCCCTGGTGAAATTAAATTTCTTAACAACCTTTTCTTTTCCCCTGGTGTTCCTCCCAAGCAAATGATCAGCCCTGATATGGTCAGGGATATGATGGGATAAAAGGAAAAAATACTGGCAAGGTTCTTCCCAAAGTGACTTAATACAACAAGTATTTCTTATTTCACACCTTCAGTGATGCAAGAATTTTTGAGTCACCCAGTGGAGTGATTCCAGTTCAGGATTTTTCTTGTAGATACAGTCACAATGTTATTCAGGGTTGCAAGCATCTGAAGGCTTGAATTCCAAAGCCTGGGTCCCCCAGGGAACATGGAGCACTGAAGCATAGATGTTATGTTTGGGAGATGTGAGGTTTGAAGAACAAAGCTCACCCCCCAACCCTGCTAGATTAGAAAATTTTTCTCCCAGGTGTGGAGGAGAAGAATTAAGAGGAGAGGAGATGAGAGCAGAGGATTGGAGGGTTTCCCAGAGAGAGGCTGTGACTGGCTTCCCTGGAAGAGTCCTAGGCAATGAGTAGAGACCCCAGAGCTGTTCTAATTACTTTATAAGCATTTAATCCTCACAAATCCCTGTAAGTATCATTATTTGAAAATGAGGGAATTGAGGTTTAGAGAGGTTAAATAACCTGCACAAAGACACTCCCCAGGTAAGCAGGTGTGGTACGAGCCTCCAAGATGAACTCCAGTGAGCCCTGCCCCTGGCATCCATGCCCTTTGGTAACCCAGCCCCCCCACATGGAATCAGGGTAGGCCCGTGAGACCAGGAGAATATGGCAAAAGTGGTGGTATACTATTTCTGAGGTTCGGCCTTGAACGACATGTGGCTCCCGCCTTCTGTCTCTTGGATTGCTTGCTTAGGGAGAAGTTAGCTGCCATGTCATGAGGATGCTCAAGCAGTCTATGAAGAGGCCCACATGATGAGGAAATGAAGTCCCTGCCAACAGCCAAGCAGGTAAAGCATGCTGGATGTGAATCCTCCAAACTCAGTCAAGACTTCAGGTGACTACAGCTTCAGCTGACACCTTGAATGCAATCACATGAGAATTCCGAACTGAAAACACCCAACTAAGCCAATCTCAAATTCCTGCCTCAGTGAAAGTGAAATAATAAATACTTTTTAAGTCACTTTGTGGTAATGGGTTACATAGCAATAGATGACTAACAAACACAGCAGGGTTCAGACAGAAGCTCATCCGACCCCTGGGTCATGCCATCAATCTCCTCACAGGCTCTTCTGTCATCCAGCCTTTCTCTAATCAATAATAAATGGAGAATATATTAATAATTAAAAATAAAAATGCAAATGCTATTAGATGCTCAGGCAGATGTTTAAAGGAAAGAAGAAACATTCTAGCAACCACAGAAGGCAAGCATGGCAGGAATGGAGGGCACAGTTGGCGCATAAAAGCACTCAACCCACATACTTTGATAAGCACAAACTCTGGGCCTGGCATGGGGCAGGCATGGGCTCGGCACTGGTTACACACAGACATACAAAAATGGCCTGAAAAAGGGCAAAATGTTTTACAAGTTGTCTCTTTAAACCTCCGCCACCACACATACACTCTTTCTGGGAATTAAAACCTGCATTCCTGCCCAAAGCCAGTGATCAGAGGGGCAGAGGAGTGTCCTTTGTTCTTTGTACCACAGGAGATGGCGCAACAGAATTGTCCGGGCAGAGGTCACAAGATTGTCTTTGCTGGAGATGGGGTTGATCAGGGCCATCAACCTACAGTTAAACAGCAATAGCCCCAAGCTGAAAACTCCTTTTAAAAGCTCTGTATTTCTGCTTATAGGGAGGACTATGGTACTTTAAGATGAGAGTCTCCTATCCTCCTCATTTGCCAGCAAATTAATAAACTTCTCTTTCCTTTTCCTCAAACCACTTGTCCACATTCTTTGATGCAGCCTTGGGGACAAGTGCCAAACTTTCGGTAACAAAAGGCTCCAGCGCCTGGCCTCAGGGAGCCTGCAGATAAGCAGGAGAGAGTCTCCCTTTCCTGGTGTGACTGGTGGTTAAGTTTAAGTTGGGGAGAATCAGGAGAGGAGGCTGGGGAGTCCTAGAGGCACAGCAGAGGGTATACTTTATAAAATGTACATACACAGTTCTAATGGGAGATTTTGGGTCCTTTTCATTCTGAAAGCATTCAAGCTATCAATCTTGAGAGACAGCAGTGATTTCAGCCTAGCTACAGGTGAGCAACAACATGAGGTGTGGCCATTGCTGGGGCACATTGGGAGGTGCCCAACAGTCACCTTAAGGTGCCCGTATTCAAACAGCATTGAGTAAATATCTTCTGAGCTCTTCTGTGTGCAAGGCACCATGCTGGGCATTGTAGACTCCACCTTCAAGGAGTCAAGAGTGTGAGAAAAGCGCACAAAGAATTAAAATCCAAGAAAAATACTCAGTGTCCATGAGGTTGATGATATAACCCAATGGCTAAAGCCTTGCCGGCAGTGCTTAGTGGGCAGTGGGGGATTGTGGCCTGGGGTCTGACAGGGACAGCAGTGATGGCCACTGGAGTGAAGGGCTCTAGAAATTGGGAACTTGTTGACTGGTTTGTCAGTACAGTAGTGTCAAGGGAATATATTATACATACATTTATAGCCAGAAGCTAGGACAACCAAGACACAGTTAGAGACAACAGTGGACCAGAATCTGAAAATTCCAGGTCAAAGCAAGAAATGGACAGGAGCAATATCGAAAGTCCAACTGAGCATGAAAATTCAGATTGGACAGAGGGAACCAGGAAAGCAGGAGTTTGAAGGCAAGTTTGGGAGACCGTTTCCGAGGGCAGAGTGGTGAGCTCAGGGGTCAGAGTAATAGTCCTTGTCTCCCTCAGGAGTAGTACCTGGTCTGAAAACATTGTGAAAAATGCAGTGCCAGAAGGAGAAAGCAAGTTCCCCTGTGGTTGGAGAATGAGTAAAGGCCTGTGGGACTGTGGAGGATACACAGGATTTTGATCAGGAGAGTTGGTCATCCAGAAAAAGATTCCAGGTGGAGGAGCAGAACGAGCAATGCGCAGGTACAGGAACTTGCAAAGTGTCCTTGTGAACAGCTCAGCCCAGTCACTCACGGCAGGGGACGAGGGGAGAGGATGCTACCAACTCACAGAAGGAAGGGGATTTGACTGGTCATTTAACCCAATTCCTTCAGTTCAGTTTTGGCTTCACAGGGTGGAGGGCTTTGAATGCCAGGCTGTAGCATTTAAGCATTCATTTTTCTGTAAACAATGAGAACACAATGGGTGTGTCAGAAAGTTGAGGGCAGACCTCATTTCTAAGTTAAAGAATTGGTATTCAATTCAATAGAAAATGAAGTGTCACATGCTATTGAATGCTATTTTTCTCCCAAGTTGGGCTATTTGCTATTCAACTCCTAAACCCATTGTAAAATATCAGCCTTTGCAAAAGGTACTTCTGCTCCACAAATGGAAGGTGAGCGCCACGCTGCTCTGTGCTCTGCGTGCATCTGTCCGCTACACAATCACCTTCCTCGCCAGACTGCTGGACTCTATCCGTTCTGCAGTTCCAGCTGAAACAGCATACACCATTTTTTCACATTTTTACATTTCCACTTCTGGGAAGCATCTTCAATTTATGTCCAATGATGCTTATCAGAAGTCAGGCAGAGATGTGCACTGTGATGGGAATGTCACTGCCTGCACATATGCAAGTTCAGCCATGTGACAGAATCTGATGATTTGATTGTCCCTTCCATTGAGTTATTTGCATCAGTAGCACCACGCAAGATTGAATGTAAATTTGAATTCAGTTCCCTAATCATGACTTAAAATGATTCTTAAAAGATACGTGATGCAGAACAGAAACTGAAAATAATGCTGCATGCAAAAGACTCTGAGAATAAATCTTTGGGTTTTAAAATGTAGCATAAAGAGGGAAATTTCCTTGTTCTTTGAAAAATCACTCAAAAGCAAGAAGGAGAATAAGAAACAGGAACAAAACTCTGTCTTCAAAGACATTAAGAGACCTCTGTAACCCCGAACCAAAATAAATGAGGAAGGGCTTCCAAATGCAGTGAAGGTCAAGTAGGCCTGTGGGAAGATAATGAGAGAGGATATCCACAGTTGGAAACATCAGTCAAAGCCAGGAAACCTAGTTCCTCAAAGTAAATGACACACTCTGAGTAACAAAACCAAAATCCCTTT
The DNA here is from genome assembly GCF_000956105.1 of Propithecus coquereli. NCBI lineage: Eukaryota > Metazoa > Chordata > Mammalia > Primates > Indriidae > Propithecus > Propithecus coquereli. Next base: position 5,239,076 of record NW_012141747.1, read on the forward strand.
TTGGAACAATAGGAACGGTGTACAGGTTTATGGCCGGAGAGTCCCTAAACTGGTTAAGTCCAAAGTCTTGACAAGTAAAAATGGCAGGACTGAATGAAAAAGGACACAGACAAGCTATGTTTGCATTCTGATGGTGAGGAAGTATGGTGTGAACAGTCCCGCCATGCGTACTGCATCTTTGAATATAATCAGTACATTATATTCAAAGATACAATAACACTTCTCATTGGCTTTCAACAGAAATTATGAAAGCCCAAAGAAATGCATTGTCATCTTTCAAGTACTGAAAGAATACAACTGTCAACATGAAATTCTCTGCCCAGGGAAAATATCATTCAAAAATACAGAGATTAGCTGGGCACAGTGGCTCACACCCGTTATCCCAGCACATTGGGAGGCCGAGGCCAGAGGATTGCTTGAGGCCAGGAGTTCAAGACCATCCTAGGCAATCCCTTCTCTACAAAATAAAAACAAAAAATATTATCCATGTGTGGTGGCATGAGCCTATAGTCCTAGCTACCAGGAGGCTGAGACAGGAGGATCGCTTTAGCCCTGGAGTCCCAAGTTGCAGTGAGCTGTGATTGTACCACTGCACTCCAGCCTGGGCAACAGAGCAAGACCCTGTCTTTAAAAAAAAAAAATGCGCACCCAAGATAAAGTGGTCAAGAAGGTCACAAATTTTTAAAAATGGGCAAAGGCCAACCAGGCAAAGGTAGACAGACATAAAGTGAATTTATATTGTTATCATAAACAAGTTGAAAATTCAGAGCAAAAATCATTTAGAAGCTAAAGAAATGCACTTTGTTAGAGTAAAATTGTGCAATTCACAAACTTGTGAAAATCTGTGACTCAAATAATGTAGTGTAATCAATGCCTCAAATTGACTCATTCAGCACAACTTCCATCAACTTCTAGCACAAAAAAAGGGTGGAAACCATGTGACTTAAGTTTCCTAAATCATACCTATCAATGGGATAATTGAAAAACAAAGCTGAGCCACGTGAGACCAACCACTAGCTCGAGGATGGGACCACTGGAAAGCAGTGGGGGAGTCATTTGGCCCTTCTGGACAGCTATGGTGAAGATATTACTGTTGGATCCCCAGCATTTTACATACCAAGTGGCACATGACAGCAGCCGTGCAGTTTGGGGCAGTGGTGTGTTTGGGGGAGCTCCTACCTGTCTTACACTTGTCCCACCAGCGTATTTCAGAAGCAGGTAACTTGTCTTCCAGTTTTCACAGGTCCACAGAGGGAGAGGAGTTTTGTGTCAGGATGAATCATACCCACAGCCTCACCTGTACTTGATTTAGATAATTTAGATGAAATTTGGGACTTTTTGATGAGATTTTGGACTTAGAGTTGATACTGGAATGGGTTAAGACTTTGGAGATGTTAAGATGGGGTGAATGTAATTTGCACACGGGATAAACACAAATTTGGGGGCACCCGAGGACAAACTATACCAGGTTGAATAGTGTCCTCCAAAATTTGTGCTCACCTGGAACCTCAGAATGTGTCCTCATTTGGAAATAGGGTCTTTGTAGATGTAATTAGTTAAATTAAGATGAGAACCATGAAAGAAAAACCTAGGGCACAATAGAAGTTTAAAGAGTTTATTCGAGTAAGAAGCAGTTCACGAACTGGGGCGGCTGCAGACTAGAAGTGGTTCAGCAGCTCCACCGAAGGAACACAAGAGGGAGGCTTTTGGAGGACGGACACAGAAGTAAGGCAAAGAAAGCATTTGGTTCATTACAATTATGCAGTTCCCTTATTTGGTCTATCCTGTTGGAAAGTCCCCAGTTATGTAATTACAGGTTTGTTGGATGCTTCTGATTGGTTGAGTTTAATTTCTGTTTTTCTTTAATAATGGCATTCACGAGAAATAACTCAAGTTAAACTTTGCTTATGTTTACAAGTCAAGCAAGATGGAGGTCACTTACGAGGCCTAACTGGATTTGACGGCTCAGAGATTCTTCAGGCCTGGTCTCTATTTTAATTTACTTTAATAGGTCATACTGGAGTAGGGTGGGCCCCAGTCCAGTGACTGGCATCCTTATAGGAAGAGAAAACAGAGACATAGAGACAGAAACACAAAGGGAAAGGCCACATGAAGATGGTGGCAGAAATTGGAGATGCAGCTGCAAGCCAAGGAATACAAGAACTGCTGGAGCCCACTAGAAGCTAGGACAGAGGCAAGGAGGGACTCACCCTGGAGCCCTCAGAGGGAGCATGGCCCTACTGACACCTTGATATCAGACTTCGAGCCCCCAGAACTGTTAGAGATAAATTTCTGTTGTTATAAGCCACCCAGTTTGTGTTAATTTGTCACAGGACCCTCCCATGGAAACTAATACAGTGGCCCAGCTTTTTTTCTATACATACGTATCCTATAACATATGTGTATGTAAAATTAGAGTGTGTTTGCACTGTTTTTAGATCGTCAGCATCTTCCTATGTGATTCAGTCAGTCCTGCAGCAGCATACTCAATGGCCGCACAGTGTGCCTTTCTCGAATCCAGCAGAATTCATTTAACCTTTTACCCACAGCTGGACAATAGTATGCCTCTTATTTTCCCCATCGAGCATCTCTTTTAAAGTTCACCTGACCCTATATAAGAGGTAGCAGAGGATAGTGTTTGGATCTAAGAATTTAGAGGCAGACTGGGTTCAAGTCTTGACCAGCTATCTAAGCATGACTGAGTCATATATGTAAGCTCTCTGTGCTCACACTTTTCCCTGTGTAAGATGACAACAATATCTGTGTCCTCCTCATGGGGCTGTTGTGAGGATTGCCTGGTTGCATTAAAAACCCTTAGAACAACTGGTGCTGGCAACACAGCACACGCTCTATCAGTTATGACTGTTCTTCCCTTCACACGGACCCTCTCTTGTGAGGATGAGAAAGTTCCTAGGGGCAGAAAATGTGTTGTACACCTTTAATATCCCCAAATTCTGAGGAGACTATATAACCTCCTTCTCCTGAGATGAAACCAATGTCCCAAGGAGTAAGAATGACACTGTTCAGTGGAAAGATCACCTGGGAAAGGCAGCAAGCAGGTGGCCAAACTCTTCTCCAGATTCTCAAAGAGTTAAATTCACACAGCGCCTACGGGCTAGGAGTGCAATGAACAAACACCAAGAGCACCCTGGGGGCACTGGTTACGGGAGCCTCTCAGCGCAGTACCGTCCAGTAGAAATGATAGAAATGTGGTGATAGAAATCTATATCTACATTGTCCAACATGGTGGTCGCTAACCACATGTGACTATTTAGCACTTGAAATGTGGCTAGTGGGACTGAGGGACTGAATTGCTAATTTAATGTAAATTTAACTTTAACTTTAAATAGACACATGTGGCTACACATTATGGAAGCTCCCAGGGATCCTAACTATTGGTCTTCCATTCTGCTGTAGCGACGCCCCACAGGTGCTTTCTTTCTACCGTGTAGTAACATTTCTTGAGCAATTACCATGGGTAAAGTTCTGAGCCAGGCGCTGGTGGTAGTAAACGATGAAGCGGGCATGGTCCCTGCCTTCTACCTCGTGGCCTGGAGAGACAACACTGAACAGGCAACTGGAATGCCACAAGGCGAGTGCAGTGACCAGGGGAGCCCAGGATTCTAGGACAGCACATGGAGCGCTGCAGTCCTGTCTGTTGCTCAGAGATGGCCTCTTGGAAGGGCAGAGGTGAGAGGCTGAGCCAGCAATAGTAACGAAGGCTGGGAAGGCCAAGTGGAGGGGGCAGCATCCTGTGGTTGTCGGGCAACACTGGGGCGCACAGCCCGCCCTTGTGCTGCTATTTAATTAAGCTGCCAAACTGTGGCAGAGAATTGCCATTCATTTAATTTATTTTTATACCTGATTTCATCCCAAAAGAAGTTGAGAAGGATGGTGAGAACAAACACACAATGCAACAGATAAAAATAGTGCTTAGAGTGAAAGGAAGGCAGGAATAACTAGTAAGATGAACCCAGAGGGCTCCTGGGTTGTCTCCAACCCTGGTGGGCCGTCAGATGCATTTATTCACATGAAAGAGCCCCTGCCTGCTGTGACATCTGGGACCTGAGGCACTTGACACCACAGTAGCAGGGTCCCGGGAGGCCGCCCAGAGATGGAGGCCATTTGAGACAGCCAGTACCATGGAGCCCGTCCAGTTCCATAAGTGCAGGAGAACCTATAACTGAACCCTATGACCTAGCACTCACTTATGGTAGAATCGTGTTCCCCCCAAAAAATATGTTGAAGTCCTAGCCCCCAGTAACTCAGACTGTAACCTTCTCTGGAAACAGGGGCTGTGCAGATGTAATCCAGTTAAAATGAGGTCATTAGGGTGGGTCCTAATGCAACATGACTGATGTTCCTATAAAAAGAGAGAATTTGGACACAGAGACAGACACACAGAGAAGGAGGAGGGCCACGTGAAGAGAGAAAATTGGAGTGATGCATCTACAAGTCACAGAATGCCAAAGTCTGACAGTAAACTAGGAGAAGCTAGGAAGAGGCAAGGAAGACTCTTTGCCCTACAGGTTCCAGAGGGAGCATGGCCCTGCCAACACCTCCATTTTATACTTTTAGACTCAGAAGCATGAGACAATATATTTCTGTTGTTCTAAGCCACCTAGTTTGTGGTATTTTGTTACAGCAGCCTGAGGAGACTCACACACAACATGCTGCTTGGGAGGCTGCTGGAGCGAGAAGCAGCTTTGGCGGGGCCAAGTCCGTGAGGTCGGGGCCGAGCCCGTGAGGTCAGGGGGCTGAGCTTTTCAGGGGAGCTGGAAATCAGACAGCACACAGCCTGGGTGGGAGGAGCGCTTCAGCGACAGTGATTATCTCTTACTCTAAAAAAACTTCTTCAGCATTAATTTCATTATTATTGTACCACAAGGAATGAGAGCAGAACATACACACGCAGAAATTTCAGTTCACGCGCAATCTTAGAAAGACTTCCCATTTCCTAATCAGTGCTCTACTTGTTTCTGGTTTTTGATGTTTTTTTCAGTTTCTATTGTCTTTGACTAACCATTTTCCTACATAGTCTGAAACAGTTTACTTTAAAATACAAATAGCCAATGATAACTAATATGCACCTTTCATTTCATGTCAGAATTATAGACAATGTTACTTGTGACACCTACAGAGTTTAAATGTGCCCCTAGGTGACTAAAGTCACTGAAAATGAAAAACTATACAAAAGAATCATTTAAAAAATGTAAAATGGGAGGCCGAGGCGGGCGGATTGTTTGAGCTCAGGAGTTCGAAACCAGCCTGAGCAAGAGCGAGATCCCGTCTCTACTAAAAATAGAAAGAAAATTAATCGGACAACTAAAAATATGTAGAAAAAAATTAGCCGGGCATGGTGGCACATGCCTGTAGTCCCAGCTACTCGGGAGGCTGAGGCAGGAGGATCGCTTAAGCCCAGGAGTTTGAGGTTGCTCTGAGCTAGGCTGACGCCACGGCACTCTAGCCCGGGCAAAAGAGTGAGACTCTGTCTCAAAAAAAAAAAAAAGTAAAATGAGGCCAGTAAGGCCAGCTAGCCAATTCATCTTAGTGTACAGCAAAGCTCCAATATCCACTGTGCATTTTTTTTTATTTCTAAAATTTGGTTTAATAACAGTATCCCAATGTAAGTTAGTCTTTTATTTTTTTAATAATTTCCTGTGCTTCGGTTTCCTTATTTGCAAAGGAGTAATAATAATAACACTACCCCATAGGGTTGTTGAGGGCTTAACAGTTAACTTGGAACCACGCCTGGCACGTGGTTACTGCTCCAGGGTGTTAGGTTTGAAAGTTCTTCCGGGCTCAGGCTCTGCCCCCCAAAACCCACAGTCAAATATGGGATACCAGCCAGTGACACAACACTGGGCTTTCCTCTCCTCCCCAGCTTTCCCTTCCTTGACCTGGCAGAAGGTCTTTACTAGAAGGTTAAAAAAGGGCAGACACTGTGATAGTAAATAAGTGTTAAAGACAGGTTAGCATCTTTCACCCCTCTCTTTAGTTCACTCTGACTACGGTGTGAAGGGTGTATAGAGGAGGGGTGCAGCACAGTGTGGGGAGGGGAGAGGTCCGTGGAGCTAAAAGACAGAGCAGAAAGGAGAGGAACAGCACAGGTGAGAAGTGTTTGAGGGCTAGAATTCCAAGGACATGGTGGCGACTGGCCGCAGGAGTTGGAAACGTGAATGGGAGGTGTATAGGGCGATTCAGTGAGCAGTGAGCAAGTGAGGTCATCCCAAGAAGCAGACAATTGAGGAGCAGGAGCAGGTTTGAGGAGAGGGTAAGGAATTCAGTTTTATTCCCGTGAAGCAGAGTAGTCTGTGGCATAGTCCATGCTGGGGCTCTGTGTTGTACTGGACCTCCAGGCCGCCTGGTCCATCTCGCATGGGTGTCTCCTCCACACCACTCCTGACTCTGACCGACCACACTCCGGTGCTTGACCTTCACCAATAACAATATTCTGCCAGCTCCCTGGACAGCACATCCCACTTTGAAACAGCTTAAATGTTAAAATGTTTCTCCTTACTCTAAGACCACGGAATTCTACGGCCAGAAATTCAAAATTAAGAAGTGAGTCAAAACATAGGCAAGATTTGTACACAAAGACGTGTACATGCAAATGTTTATACTAGTGACGACTGTCATAAGTTTAAATGCCCCAAATTTAAAGTTTAGTAAATACAGCTATTGCAATGACTTTTTTAAAAATTATTTTTTAACTTCATGCAGCAGAACCATACACACACACACACATACAGATAAGTGCATGTAAAACTGGTGAAATCTAAATAAGCTCTGTATTATACCAATGTCAATTTCCTAGTTTTGCTAATGTACTACGGTTATGCTAGAAGTTACCATTTGTGTAGTAGGGTGTAACTACTAACATAATCCAGACACAAAATTTTTCCATCACCACAATGATCTCCCTCACACTGCATTTTTATAGCAACATATACCCCGTCTCCTTACCTCCTCCTTCACCCTGGCAACCACCAATCTGTTCTCTGTTGCTATCATTTTGTAATTTCAAGAATGCCATATAAATGCAATCATACAGTATGTAACTTTTTGAAGTTGGCTTTTTTTACACAGCACAGTACCCTTGAGGTACAGTCAAGCAGTAGTGTGTATCAGTAGTTCATTCCTTTTCATTGCTGAGTAGTATTTCATGGTATGGATATACCACAGTTTGTTCAACCAGTCATTCATTGAAAGACATCCGGGTTGATTACAGTTTTAGGCTATTATGAAAAAAACTACTATGCAGAGGTTTCTGCATAAACATAAGTTTTTATTTCTTTAGAATAAATGTTCGGGAGTGCAATTGCTGGGATGTACAGCAACTGCATGTTCAATTTTGTAAGAAACTGCCAAACTGTTTTCCAGATGGCTGTACCATTTTACATTCCCAGCAACAATGTACAGTTGATCTATTTTGTGTGAATCTTCCCCAGCATTGATGATGTCATTATTTTTCATTTTAGGCATTCTGATAGGTAGATGGTGGTGTCTCATTGTGGTTTTAATTTGCACTTCCACAATGGCTAATGATATTGAACATCTTTTCATACGGTTAGCTGCCATTTGCTTGTCCTCTTTAGTAAAATGTCTCTTCATGTCTTTTGTCTATATTCTAATTGGATCGTTTGGGTTTTTTTTAAACTGGTGAGCTTTGAGAGATCTTTGTTTATTCTACATATAAGGCCTTTGTCAGATACACGGTTTGCAAATATTTTCCACCCAATCTTTTTATTTTCTTTTTATCCTTTTGCAGATTAAAAAATTTTAATTTTAATGAGGCTCAATTTACCCATCTTTCCTTTTATGGATTGTACTTTTGGCGTTAAGCCTAAAAATTCTTCACCAAACTCAAGGACCCAAAGATTTTTCTCTTGTGTTTTATTCTATAAAGTTTGTAGCTTTAAGTCTGTGATCCATTTTGAGTTAATTTTTGTATAAGGCATAAGGTTTAGGTAAAGGTTTACTTTTTTGCCCATGATGTCTAATTGCTCCAGTACCATTGTAGAAAAGACTATCCTTCTTCCACTGAATTTCTTTTGCACTGTTGTCAAAAATCAGTTGACCGTATTTGTGTGGATCTATTTCTAGTTCCCCCATTCTATTCCATTGATCTATACCTCCACTGATACCGCACTGTATTGATTAATACAGGTATTATAAAGTAAGCCTCAATATCAGGTAGAGTTATTTTTCTTACTTTCCTATTTCAAAATTGATTTATCTATTCTAGTTCCTTTGCCTTTTCACACAAATTTTAGGATCAGTTTGTCTATGTCTAGAAAAAAAAAGCCTTGCTGTGATTTTGATAGGGATTATATTAGATCTATAGATCATTTTGGGGAGAATCGACATCTATACTGTGCTGACTATGCCAATCCACGAATTAAGTATTTCTCTCTATTATTCTGTCTTCTTTTATTCCCCAATCAGCATTTTGTAATTTTTGAGCATACAGATCCTACACATATTTATTAGATTTATACCTAAGTATTTAATATTCTTTGGCACAATCATAAATGGCAACTTTTAAAAAGTTTTATTCCACCAGTTGTCATTAGTATATAAATATGTGATTGAATTTTTGTGTGTGTTTATGTTATATCCTGTTACCTTGCTTAACTTACTTATTAGTTCTAGGAATTATTTTAATAGATTCCTTGGGATTTTCTACGTAGATAATCATGTCACCTGCAAATAAGGGAAGTTTTATTTCTTCTGTTCCAATCCGTACACCTTTTAATTCTTTTTCTTGACATTGCACTGGCTAGAACCTCTCATACCGTGTCAAATGAGGGTGATGAGAGCAGACATCCTTGCCTTTTCCCCAGTCTTAGACTTTCTTCATTAAGTATAATATTAGTAGTAGGTTTCTTGTAGATACTCCTTACCCAGTTTAGAAATTTCTCCTCTATTTCTAGTTTGCTGAGAGTTTTTAGCAAGAATGGGTATTGGATTTTTTTCAAAAGCTTTTCCTTCATCATTTGACATGATCATACGATTTTCCTGTTTGAGCCTGTTATATGGTGTATTTCGTTTATTGACTGTTGAAATTTGAATGAGATTTGTATACTTGAAATAAATCCCATTTTGTCCTGTTACATAATTATTTTTATATATTCCTGGATTTGATTTGCTAATATTTTACGAAAGATTTTTCTAAGTTCTTGAGAGATATTTCTGTAGTTTTCTTTCTTATATTGTCCTTGTCTGGTTTTGATATTATGATAAAGCTGATTTTATAAAATAAGTTGAAAATATTCCCTCCTCTTCTATTTTCATTGTATGAAAAATGCAATACGTTGTATAAAATTGGTGCTAACTCTTATTTAAATGTTTGGTAGAATTCTCCAGTGAAACCATCTGTACCTGGAGATTCTTTGGAGAGCATTTAAAATTATGAATTCAACTAATAAGAATAGGGTGCACCCTACATACTGCATATATATGTTCACCACAAGCCATGTATAAGAATATGTATAGCAGTACTGTTTGGAATGACCCCAAATTGGAAACAACCTTGATGCTTATCAATATTAAAATGAATTGTGATATTATGTATTTATTTTATGGAATATTACATGGCAGTGAAAGTGAATAAACTACTGAATAACAATATGAAAAATAAATAAATAAATTATGAATTCAGTTTCTTTAATTATTATAAGACCATGCAGGTTATCTATTATCTCTATTGAGTTTTAGAAGTTCATATTTTTCATGGAAATGGTCTATTACTTCCAAGTTGTTGAATTTATGAGCATTAAGTTGTTTGTAGTATGACTTTATTATGCTTTTAATAACTTCAGAATCTGTAGTGATATCCCCTGTGTCATTCCCGATAATTGCGACTTGCATATTCTTTTTATCTTTGTCAATCTTGCTAGAGGATTATCAATTTTATTTCTTTTAAGAATCAGATTTTTGTATTATTGATTTTCTGTTTTCTTGTTTTCAATCTCATTGATTTTTTTATTGTGATATAATTTACATACCATAAAAGTCACCCTTTTAAAGTGTACGATTCAGTAGTTTTTGTTATATTCACAAAGTGTATACATTTCACCACTATCTAATTCCAGAACATTTCCATCACCTGAAAAAGAAACCCCCTACACATTAGCTATCACTCTCCATTCATCCTCCTCCAGTCCTTGACAACTACTAATCTACTTTTGTTTCTGTGGATTTGCCCATTCTGGACATTTTGTGTAAATAGAATTATACAATGTGTGGCCATTGTGTTTGGGTTATTTCACTTAATATGATGTTTTCATTGTTGCAGCATATGCCAGTATTATGGTATGATTTCTTCATTCCTGTTTATAGCTGAATAATACAGTCCATTGTGTGGATATACCATATTTTATTTATCCATTCATCAGTTGATTGAAATTTGGGGTGTTCTCACTTGTTTGCCATTATGAATAAATGCTTTTATGAACATTCATGTGCACATTTTTGTGTGGACATATTAAAAGATTTGTTTTCAATTCTTTTGGGTGTATACCTATGAGTGGAATTGTTGGGTCATATGATAACTATGTTCAAGTATTTAAGGAACTACCAAATTGTTTTTCATAGTGGCTGCATCATTCTAAATTCTCATCAGCAATATATAAGAGTTCCAATTTCTCCACATCCTCTCCAATATTTGTTGTGGTTTGTCTTTTTTTATTATTATTATTATAGCCATCCCCTTGGGTGTGAAACCAGTATTTCATTGTAGTTTTGATTTTCATTTCCCTGAGAACGAATGATGTTGAGCATCTTTTCCTGTATTTGTTGGCCATTTGTACATCTTCTTTTGGAAAATGTCTTTTCAAACCATTTGACTATATTTAAATTGAGTTATTTGTCTTTTATTATTGAATTGTAATAATTCTTTATATCTTCTGGATACTAGAACCTTATCAGATATATGATTTGCAAAAATCTTCTCCCATTCTGTGGGTTGTCTCTTCACTTTCTTTTTTTTTTTTTTGAGACAGAGTCTCACCGTGTTGCCCGGGCTAGAGTGCTGTGGCGTCATCCTAGCTCACAGCAACCTCAAACTCCTGGACTCAAGCAATCCTCCTGTCTCAGCCTCCCGAGTAGCTGGGACTACAGGCATGTGCCACCATGCCCGGCTAATTTTTTTTTCTATATATTTTTAGTTGTCCAATTAATTTCTTTCTAATTTTAGTAGAGACGGGGTCTCGCTCTTGCTCAGGCTGGTTTCGAGCTCCTGAGCTCAAACAATCCGCCCGCCTTGGCCTCCCAGAAAGCTAGGATTACAGGCGTGAGCCACCGTGCCCGGCCTCTTCACTTTCTTGATAATGTCTTTTGAAAAACAATAGTTTTTAATTTTGATTAAAATTAAAATTTATTTGTTTATTTTTTGGTTTTTTGTGCTATTAGAGTCATGGCTAAGAGAGCATTGTCTAATCCAAGGTCATAAAGATTCACCCCTATTTTTTTTCTAAGAGTTTTAGAGTTTCAGCTGTTAGAGTTATATCTTTGATTCATTTTGAGTTATTTTTTATATATAGTGTGAGGTAGGTGTCCAGCTTCAATATTTCTGCATGTGGATATGTAGTTCCCTAGCATCATTTGTTGAAAAGACTTTTTCCCCCCATATTAATTCTTATAATCAGCTTGTCAGTCACTTCAGAAAAACCAGCTAGGATTTTGATAGGGATTGCATTTATTCTGCAAATCAAGTCGGAGAGTATTGCCATCTTAACAATATTGAGTTTTCTAATCCATGAACACGTATTTCCTTTCATTTATTTAGATCTTCATTAATTTCTTCAACTCTAGTAATAATTTTTGTCTAAATCTATTTTGTTATTATTATTGCCACTCCAGCTCACTTCTGGTTACTGTTTTCACGGTATATATTCATTGTTTTACTTTCAATCTGTTTAATGTGTGCCTTATAGATAGCATATAGTTTGGATCATTTTAAAATCCATTTTGCAAATCTCTGTCTTTTAGCTGAATGTTTAATCCATTTATATTTAATGTAATTACTGCTATAGTAGGATTTACACATACCATTTTGCCATTTGTTTTTGATATATCTTATACCTTATTGTTCCTCTATTCCTCCATTACTGCATTCTTTTGTGTTAACTTTCTTGTGCACTACTTCAATTTCCTTGGTATTTCCTTAACTATATTTTGGGGAGTTATTTTCTTAGTGGTTGACCTTAGGATTACAATTAGCATCTTAATTTGTAACAATAAAATTGTGTTGATGTCAACTTAACTCCAATAGAATTCAAAAACTTTGTATAAGCTCTGTTCCTTCCCCTTCCTTTGTGCTGTGTCATGTTAATTATATCTTTATACACTGTGTACCTATTAATGCAGTTTTGTGATTATTGCTTAATGCAGTTGTCTTTTAAATAAGATAGGAGTAAAAAGTGTTACAAACAGAAATCATAAATATTATCTTCTATATGTACCTTTACTGGAGATCTTTATTTCTTCAAGTTACTGTCTATTGTCTTTTTATTTCAGTCTGAAGAACCTCCTTCAGTATTTCTCATAGGGTGGGTTCACCAGTTATGACTTTTCCCAATTTTTATTTATCTGAGAATGTCTTAATTTTGCCTTCTGTTTTGAAAGATAAGTTTGTTAGAAGTAGTATTCCTTGTTGACAGTGTTTCTCTTTCAGCAATTTGAATATTTCATTCTACTGCCTTCTTTTTATTTATTTGTTTGTTTGTTTGAGATAGAGTCTCACTTGATTGCCTAGGCTAGAGTGCCATGGCATCAGCCTGGCTCACAGCAACCTCAAACCCCTGGGCTCAAGTGGTCCTCCTGCCTAAGACTCCTGAGCAGCTGGGACTACAGGTGCATGCCACCATGCCCAGCTAATTTTTTCTATTTTTAGTAGAGATGGGGTCTCACTCTTGCTCAGGATGGTCTCGAACTCCTAAGCTCAAGCAATCCTCCCACTTTAGCCTCCCAGAGTGGTAGGATTACAGGTGTGAGCCACCATGCCTGACCTCTACTGCCTTCTGGCTTCAAGGTTTCCGATGAGAGATCAGCTATTAATCTTAGTATGTATTATGAATTTCTTCTTTCTTGCTTCTCTTAAGATTCACTTTTTGTCTTTGGCTATCTATAGTTTGATTGTGTTTCTAGGTGTGCATCTTTTTTAGTTTGTCTTACTTGAAGTATGTTGAGTTTCCTGGATGTGTAATTAATGTTTTTCATCAAATTTGTGAAGTTTTGAGCTATGATTTCTTAAAATATTATTTCTTCCTCTTTGTCTCTCTCCTCTTCTTCTGGGACTCCAGAAGACTCTGTAAATTTTTTTTTTCATTCCTTTTTCTTATTCCTCAGACTGGATAATCTCAATTGAACTATCTTCAGCATCACTGATTCTTTATTCTACTTGCTGAAATCATAGTGAATTTTCATTTCAATTATTGTACTTTTCTGTTTGGTTCTTTTATAGTTCTTTGAACATATTTAGAATAGCTGACTTAAAGTCTTTACCAATTCCAAAATCGGGGCTTTCTCAAGAACAATTTCTATTAAATTCTTTTTTCCCTTATGTGTGGGCCACACTTTTTAGTTTCTTTGAATGACTTGTAATTTTTTGTTGAAAATTGGAAATTTTAAATCATATTATGTGGCAACTCTGGAAATCAGAATCTCCTCCCTCCCCAGTGTTTATTATTATTGCTAATTTTTGCTGTCATTGTTTATTTAGCAGCTTCTCTGAATTAATTCTGTGAAGTCTATATTCTTTGTCATGTATAGCCACTTAAGTTCTACCTGTTTAGCTTAATGGTTAAGTAATAATTGGACAGATTTCTTTAAATATTTGGACCAATACTTCTTAAAGTCTTTGAGGATGGGCTCAATGTGCATATATTGGGACAAATATACCACTCAGCCAGGCAGTTTACAACTCTGTCTTAGCCTTCACTTCCTATTTGTGCAGTCTCAAGATTACCCTGAGGTGAGAGCTTAGGGCTTTCTCAGTTCTTTCCTGAGCATGTGCATAGCCTTATGCATGTACTTTCAGATTCCTAGGCATATGTCATGGCTTTTCAAAGACAATTATGGACATTTCATTTCCCGTATTTTCCTTTTAAGCTTTTTGGTTCGCCTATTATTTGCTCCTATAAATATCTACCACATCAGGCAGCAGTTAAGTTAAGCAATAACCTTTATATGTCTTTGACAAATGACCCCACAGGCAAGGCTTTTCACACTGCAGAAGCTCCAAGTCAGGTTCCATAAAGACAGCTTTGCAGAGAACTACCAGACAGGTCTAATAATGACAGTTCTCTAGGAATGAAACTCATTCCTAGAGAGGAACTCTAACCCTGTTCTGAAGCCTCTGGTAACTGCCAGGTGGTTAGTTTTCACCTTAACTGTGGGCAATTGATCTTCAAGGCTACCACAGAACTGGGAAGGGAGAAGATGGGAATAGGCCAAGTCTAAATGCCAGAAAACTCACTGTTCTTACTTGAATTCAGCCTTTTTTACTGAATCAGTACTCCCAGATTGCTGAAAGCCTTTGGTTAATTTCCAGAATGCTGAAAAATGCTGATTCTGAAAAGTTTGCCACTTTTCTCATTGCTTTTATGTAGGAGAAGAGTTTTGCAAACTCCTATTCTGCTAGTTTTGCTGATATTACTTAATTTCATTGATTTCTGGTCTCATTATTATTTCTTTTCTCATCACTGCTTTAGATGCATCCACAAATATTGATACATTGTATCTTATTTTCATTCAGTTATATGTATTTTCCCCTTTGGGACTTCCTCTTTAACCCAAAGATAATTTAGAATTCTGTTGTTTTATATCCAAGTGTTCAGAGATTTTCCTATTGACTTTCTATTATTGATTGCTATCTTGACTCCATTATCTTCAAGGAACTTTGCATGATTTTAAGTCTTTTAAATGTCTCAAGGTTTGATTAATGGCCCAAGATATGAATGATTTTTTTTGGTGAATATTTCATGGATACTTAAAAAGAATGCATATTATTCTGGTTTTGGTTCATATATTCTTCAAATGTCAATTAGATTTTGTTGGATGGTGGTAGTATTCAAATATTCTACATATTTTCTGATTTTTTGTCAAGTAGTTCTATCAGTTGCTGAGAGTGAGATGTTGACATTCACAAGTATATTTGTGGATTTGTCTATAATATCTGTCTGCTACATATACATATATACACACACATACATGTAACTTATCACAGTCTAATATTAATGCTGTTTTGCCACTTTAAGTGGTAAATTGTTAAATGGAAGAATTTAGTGCCTGAGGGTCTTTCTTGAACTTTAACAAGCTATGGGAATTAGAACCAATGTTCCTTGAGATGCTGATCCCAGTGGCTTAGAATATGTCCACCACCACCACAGTTTGTCCTTCTAGAATAGTGAGCAAATAGAACAGTCCTGGGTGAGAATTCATACCAAAAAAGATGTAATTAAACAGCACTTGCTTCTTTGGCTCCATATTTCCTTTAAGGGGTGTCCTTTGGCTTTATGAGAGCTCCAGTACATAGAGGGATTGGTATCTTTGCAGATTTTCATCAGGCAATATCTTCCTGCAAGGGTCTATAGTTTTTTGCTCATTTTATGTGAACACAAACACAAGAGGCTTTCTGCTTTATACACATTTTCCATACTCTAGAGCAAACCTGTGCATCACAAACTTTTAGGTAACGGAGGCTATTTTTGGCTCTGAATGATATGTTTTCTGTTTAAGAACAGGGAAAATATGTTTTTCTGGAAGACACAGACTGTGTAATAGCATTGTCCCAGGGTGCTGCATTTTCTTCTCTTATTTTTATACATTCTTCTGTTTGGTCTTTTATTGAAATTGACCTGTTGAGAAAAGATGATTGAGCCCAGGAAACTTTACCTAGTTGAACAGGATAATTTCCCCTCTGTTACATAAAGAAACCTACACATGCTTTTGCATTGATGGATGAAAACCATTCAATTTTTTTTCAATATGTTTGTAGTTTGGGATGCCTTTTTTCAATCTTTCTTTATCATTCTGAATCATCTCACAAAAATTAAATTTAAATACATATTTTTATAATTCATATTATTTATTCAACTTAATTTATTAAGGGCCTACAAAGTACCAGGTACTCTTCTAGGTGACCAGGATACAGCAGTGAACAAAACGGACAAAGATTCTTATTCTTCCAGTGGGAGACAAAACTAAGTGAAGAGATATATATCAGGCAGTGGTAAATACTATGAAGAAATGAGGCAGTGGAAGGCAATAGAGAGATGAGGGATAGGACCCTACACAAGTGAGGGAGGGAGGGAGCCAGGTGGATATGGGAGGAAGAGCATACTGGGAAGAGGAGCTAGCAGACACAAGTCCCTTTCATGGGAATGTGCATGGCATATCCATGAGATATCATCAAGAAGGCTAGAATGGTTGAATGATCATGATAGAGGGAGAGGGATACAAGGAGGGAGAAAGGGGAGATATCCAGGGTTCAAATCAATGAAGGGTTTTTAGGCTATGGAAAGGACTTTGAATTTTATTCTAAGTGTGAGGAAAAAACAGTAGAGGGGTTTGAGCCAAGGGCATGGCATGAACTTACATTTTAAGAGGGTCATTTTGGTTGCCATCTGAAAAATAGACTGAAGGTGCCAAGAAGGAAGCAGAGCCCAATTTGGAAGCTATTGCAATAGTGCAGGTGAGCGATGATGGTCATTTGATCCAACCGGTATGTCAAGGTGGTGAGAAGTGGCCAGATCCTGAATATATTTCAAGGGTAGAGCAACAAGGTTTTCCAATGTATTGAATGTGAGATGTGAGGGAAAGAAAATAGTCAAGGATAACACTAACATCAGGAGTTTATCCTGAGAAGCTATGAATAGAATGATGAGGTTGCCATTTGCTGAAATGAGAAAGACCAGGGAAAGAGCAGGTTTGGAAATAAGTCTTTGGAAATTAAGATTTTCGTTTTAGACATGTTAAGTTATGAGGCCTATTGTAGATCAAAGTTGAATTATAAAGCAAGCTGCTGGAATACATGAATTCTTATTACTGAAAATTGGGCTACAATTAAACATAAACTTATCTTGATGTTTCTCAAAGTATGTTTTGCATGGTGCTGGTTTCATGTGCTATTTAATGGTATTATATTAGACTTTCATTTTTGACCAAGACTGGTATCAGAGCAACCCTCCCTCCATAAACAACTATAAAACTGAATGAAATACAGAGGAGCTGTTTTGTATGCAGTGAACAGCAGGCAGCACAAGACTGTAATCCCTGAAAGGAGAGAAACTTACAAGGTGAGCTCCATGATTGTCCAAATCTCTTGCTGACCACAGCAGAAAGCTGAAGTCCGGGCAGAGCACTGTGGTCTATGTGAGCTGAAGAGGCAGAAATAATAGTTTGGGGCAGCCAAAACAGCTGGAATCTGTGGTGCGACATAGTAGAGGAGGGAGCAATGCAAAGAGGGTCCCCAGAAGTCCATGTAGATCCCCACAGAGCCATTGAGGGATGGGCTGTCCAGACGCAGGGAAAGACCTCTCGTGGCTTACCAAACAGCAATTGCTATGGCGTTGAGGTGGAACAGAGACAGTAGAGGCTGAACAGTACTTGAGAACATTGAAGTCCAGCCCTGCCCGAGTGGAGAGATCTTGTTTCTGCTTCATTAACATCCCTGGCATCCAGCTGAGACCCTGGAAAGCCTGCACCTTAGGAGTAAGGACCAAGCCCTGGAGTAACCTTTGCTCTAAACCCACCCTGACAAAGTCTACAGCCAAAGGTCAACGAAGTTCACATGGAATAAAGAGTTTGGAGAATGAGTCCTGCCAAGCTAGAAGGGCTTGGGAAGCATCTTGAACTTTCCACATATCTGTACTAACCAGGTATGAAACTAAGCCTACATAAATTCACATTGATCAGCCATTAATTGAAAATCCTACTGAAACAGGAATAAACACTCTTCATAGAAAGAAAACAATGCTCTCTATAGTGTACTTTCACAATGTCCAATAAACAATCAAAACTGCCATACATATAAAGGAACAGGATAATATGAACCACAGTAATAAATTTTTAAAATGCCATCAATTGAAACCAAACCTAAGATGACCCAGAATTTAGAATTAGCAAAAAGGACTTTAAAGCAGCTGTCAAATATATGCTCAAAGAATTAGAGCAAAATGCAGTCTTAGTGAGTGAACAGGGAGGGAAGCTCATTAGAGAAATGAAAACTATAAAAAATAGAAATTTTTGAAATGAAAAGTTAAAGTGTCATTTGGGAGTAAACAAAAAAATGATTCTGTGAACAATTCAATGGGAATCATGTTTTAAAAGATTTAAATAGGTTGGTTTACTGCAGTACTTCCTAGAGTCTTTAATATGCTTCCATGCATGATGAGTCTCTAAAAATGATTATAGGATACAGTGGTTTCCACACACATTTGACAACAGATCTCAACTCACCCGGGAACAGTAGTCTGCAGGATATATTTGAGAATTACCCATGGACTTTATACTTGGATCTCTTCTAGCTGTGCTCATTCTCTGACCAGCCATGAACTCCTATATCTTCACTCCCTTGGACACTATTTCCTCTGCTTTGAACCCTTTATGTGCCCATATCTATCTGAGTAACAATTCATCCTTCAAAACTTATCTTAACTATCCTCTTCTTTCTGAAGCCTTCCCCAGCTCCCTCTTGTAGAACTGGCCACTCCATCTCCTGAGATTCCCTAGCACTCTGTAGAAGCACTCTGTAATTAATCATCGTTTGCCATGCTGCATTATAATTATATGTTTACATTGCTCTCCGTCTTGTGACCTCCTTGTGGGTACTGTCACCTCAAGGGCAGTGGCCAATCTGATTCATCTAGCTGACCTCAACACACAATATAAGGCCAGGGATTAGCAGCATCATAACTATTTGTTGAGTAAGCAATCCCTGACTTCAGAAGATGACAACCAATGGAAAGCAATGACCAAGATGACATGTGCTCCAATTTTTAGTAACATTAAGGCAAGTCACTTTAATCCTCTGAGGCATAGTATTTCATGATGATTAGGAATGCAAGCTCTGGGGCCAGCCTGCCAGGGTTTGTATCTATACTGTATCACTTGCTATCTGTTTTGTCTGGGGCAACTTATTTAACCTCCTTTAACCTCAGAGTCCACATCTGGGAGATGAGGATAGTAGCATCCTTTACCTCATAGGATGTGTGAGGACGAAACAAGATCCTTCATGTAATGCAGTGCTTTCTACACATAGAAAGCACTTGGTGAGCAGTGGCTGTTTGTCTTACATTTTCATGCTTGTCATCTGCCTGTCGCCACCTTCCCTCCTAAGCGTCGCTTAGTTATCAGTAAACCTTCCTCTAGCTTCCTTTCCCCCACCCTCTACCGTTACTACCACCCCTTACCAACAGCTGTCCACCTATGCGTACCACAAGCACAGTCTCGTCTGCAGCACGTTCCAGCAGGAGCTCATCCTCCCACGCATTCCAGTGCTCTATGCACAGGCCCAGCTCATCCCTCAAGATGAGAGCTCATCCCTCAGATTAGAGCTGAGTCTTTCCACGAAGCTTTATCAACTCTTAATCTCTCCCTTCCCTTCTGCAGTATTTGTCTGGGCCCCATGATTTGGCACTTGGTTGTGAACTCCCTTTGTTTCACACGTGCAAGTGCTCTTTCCTCAGAAAGATGATGATCCTTCTGGGCAGAAACCTGAGCTCAATCTATTTCCTTCTGTGACTGTCTCCTAGACTGAGATCCAGGAAAGGGCCATCGCAGAATACTTAGAGTGCAGTAGGGCATCAGATCGTCTCTCTGTCTGTCCTTTGGGGTTGCTGTGATTATACAGCAGGAGTCACATGCTCAGCTGCCTACAGAGTCCAGACAGCAGGTTTTTGTGTGAGGCATTCAAGGTTTTAGATAATTGAACATGATAACTCAGTGGAGTAACATGTTATCTAAAAGGGTTTGATGGTCTTGGGCTGCATGAGTAGAAGCACAGAATCTAGGACAAGGGGAAGAGTTTTGTGCCTTCCCAGCTGGTATGACACGTTGTACTCTGTCCTTGCACACTGGTGGATTGTAGTGGTGATCTCAAGAACACGCAAATCAGGGAAGCAAGAATGTTTAGTAGTCTAGAAATGACATCAGAGGTGAAAAGCTGGAAAACTTGAAGATTTTCAGTTGAGAAAACATATGATTTAATGTGATATTCTTAGGGGGTCTTTTGTTTTTTGTTTTTTAGAGACAGAGTGTCAGCTCTGTTGCTCAGGTTAGAGTACAATGGCATCATCACAGCTCACTGTAACTTCAAACTCCTGGGTTCAAGGGATCCTCCCACCTCAGCCTCCCAAGTAGCTAGGACTACAGGTGCACACCAACATGCCCGGCTAATTTTTAAATCTGTTGTTGAGACAGGTTCTTGTTATGTTACCCAGGCTGCTATTGAACTCCTGGCCTCATGTGATCCTCCCACCTTAGCTTCCCAAAGTGCTGGAATTACAGATGTGAGCCACCACACCTGGCCCACTTGATTTTTTTTTTAATCTTAAAATCTAGCCTTGATAGTGAGATAGCTATATAACATCTTAGCAAGAATTTCTGTTGTTTTTTTTTAAATCAAATTGCCTTCTGTTAAACATTCTTGATCAAGTGGCTTGTAAAGGTGCTTTCTCCTTCCTTTTGACCACCCCAGTCTTAATTATAGGAAAACTGGATCACAGTATTCTCCTTTGATCCAGGCTTTAAATCAATATGAACTATCTCACACAAAATGTGAGTTCAGGACATCAGAGGGAACAATACTCTCTAAACTGAGCATTCAATGTAGGAAGACAGTGAATATTATCTTGCAACCTTGGAATTATGTTACTGTGGGAGTGTAAGGTTACTCCCATGTCCACGTGAGACTATGAGGAAGAGAGACTCAGTGGACACAGCAAACAGTGGAATATATACTGCAAGAACCAATGACAATAAAACAGTCTGAGAGATTTAAAATGTTCAGAGAGATAAAGGAGTAAATATAATCCATAAGGCAGGAAGAGAACATTGGAGAAAATAAGGAAGCAAATAGAAATTTTGGAAATGAAATATATAGTCATAAAAATTTAAAAATTCAATAAACAAAGTTAGACTAGATGACTAGAGAGAGAACTAGTGGTTTGGAAGATGGTTCTGAGGAAATCACACCAAAGCTCAGAGAAAGAATAGAAATTATGAACACGAAATCAATGTAATTTGAACAGTAGAATGACAAAATCCAATATAAATCTAAAAGGAGTTTGAAGGAGAGAATAGGGAGAATGAGGGAGAAGAAACATATTGAAGAGATAATGGCAGAGAATTTACCAGAATTGAAGGAGGATGAGTGCTCAGACCGAAAAAGTACACTGAATTATGAGCAGAAGTAAAAAATAAACCCACATAAAGTCACATCAGAGCGAGACTGAGGAGTGTCAAATACAAAGACAAAATATTAAGATTTTCTTAAGAAAGGGAATTAAAGTAGGTTACTGAGAAGTTATTTCCTGTCTTTTCTTGTGGGCTGGTAGGCTAGTGGTTCTCTTCAGCTTCCAGCCAGAGAACAGAGCAAGGACTGAGAAGTAGCCAGTTATTCTCCAAGTAAAAGGTAGGATATTTGAGGGAGACATTTGGGCCAAGAAGAAGGTGATGATTTCATTCAAACCACTTTGCAAGGCCTTGTTGTTAAGATTTGTTGATAATATGGGCTTGGTCTTTCACCCATTAATCAGTGTGTGTGTGTGTGTGTGTGTGTGTGTGTGTGTGTGTGTAGTGGGGGTATTGTCGGGTATCTTAAATTATCTGCACTCCATCTCCTCCTTTGTAGTAGATGTGCATGAAGGAAGGATGAGACTATCGTCCCAAAGCGGGGGTTCTCAATCCTGGCTGCACATGAGAATCACCTGGGAAGCATTTTAAATATACCAATGCCCAGGTGGGCACACATTTAAGCCATCTGGAGAATGACATCAATGATGTAGATGAGTCCTATGTCATGAGCCCCCTCCTTCCTCCGTGTCCCAAAGGAACTCAGCCAGTGTACCGCAGTACGTGTTACGTGCCTCTCTGAGCGTCAAGTCCTGTCGGGGCCACCTATCTATGACAGGGTTGATGGTTCCCTGCTTGCTCAACCCTCCTCTAACCATGGTAGTGTCCACTGCCCGTCCCCAGCCTTGTTGCCAACTCAAGCTTCGCCATGGGCAGGGCTGAAAGCCATTTTCTTTTTAGACAACTTACACTGGTAAAATGTAAATATGACCTTCGAGAACTGCTAACCTGAACACTGGAGGGTTGATTCCAATAGGAACTAAGAATTTCTTCACCATTTTCACTATCAGAATTACAAAGAGATGACGAAAGTTGAGTTCTGTCAAGTGTTAAGCATCATCACCCAGAAAAAGCTTTACCCCTGGCTTTGGAGTCACAGTCTGTTGGAATGTACTTGATGAAACCACTTCTCTCATGTGTAGGAGGTTGGAAAAATCACTTTGTTCTTTCAGAGCTGAAGTTTCTTCATCAATAAAACAAATGAGGGGGCTAGATTGGACTTTTGGCTTGCGGCTCAGACCTCACAGGGGACTCTCCAAACCAGAGATTTTGGGGGTGGAACCTAGGCCTGTGTATTTTAAGAAGTTTCTGCAGATGATACATACACTGCTGGTTATTGGCTTAGAGTCTTTTAATTCCTAGTATTTTATATTAATAAAAGTTTGTTTAAAGTAAAACGTTGTCTAATAATAGTGCTTAAATTTCTCTCACAAAATTTTGGTACTATGATTGCATTTAAATTGGGATTTTTTTTTCAAAAGAAACTAGATGAATAATTATTTTATAATAAAAGAAATCCAAGTACTAATGCCATATTAACCTATATGGCTGTAATATATACTCCTCATTTAAGTAAACGAAGTACTTTGTTCACAGGAATAATGCTACCATGTATAATGAGATGCCGTAACTGGGAAATGTTCTATAGCATTCACGATGAAAAAGGGCAGTGTAGGAGTCTCCAAGAAAAACTACGTTGTTTCATTACCAAACCATTAGACCTGAGAATTAGAGGAAAGTTCTCACCCCAGGGTTGAGAATAAAGAACTGAAACTTACCCTGGAATTGAGAACAGAAATTGAAGGCGTGGCTAAAAAGCAGAACATGGCTGTAGAAGAATCACCTTCTGGTAACAGAACCCAAGGGGTGAGTAAGAAATTGCTGACAGAAGCAAAATCCTGGAGGGACAGGCTCAGGACACTGCTGTGTCCCAGCCTCCCCAGTCTGTGCGGAGAGGCAAGAGCATTGTCTCGGCCACCGGTGGATGAGCTGAGTACTGTACCCCCGCCACGGGAAGTGGTACATAAACTCCCACCCCCTCAGCTCGGGGCACAGGATTGCAACGCTAAAGCCACTAAGTGCCACCATCTTGTCAAAATCAAGCCTCGAAATAGGAATTCAGCTGTTATAGAAAAATTACGTTGTTTTTCTTGTGCACCCAAGTTTGTGGCCTGGGATACATCCCCGCCACAGTGTTGCTGTTATCATTACCTTTGTCATTGTTACCGCTGCCTTCATGCCTGGAGCCTTCTCACCTCTGCTCGGGCTCAAGTGGAGACCTTGACACACCCTGGGTCCTCCCTGCTCCTTCTACTTCTCCAAGTATAGACCGCCCTTCCTCCCTCCATCAACAGTGGAAGAATTCATTCATTGTCTCTTTTGTTTTGTTCATTTGTTCTAGAAACACCTTTTTAGGCTACAGAAATATAGCAGGGAACAGACAAGTCCCTTCTCTCCTGAAGACTGCATTCTGAAGGTGACAGACAGACAGTAGACAAATAAGTATATAACATGTCAAGTGGTGACAAGTGCTCTGAAGATAAATATAGCAGGGAAAAGGAATGAAGAGAGACAGGAGGCAGATGCTGTTTTAGAGGTGGTCAGGGAGGCCTCTATGTTGAGCTGACATTCAAGCAGAGAGCTCTGTGAACTTATAAAATGCTTTATACACATGATAACCACAGATAATCAGCCAACTGGCATGGCAGGGGACAGTTCCCTTGGCAGTATACCCAGAGCCTTTTCACAGTGTAAGGCCAAATCGAATGACCTCTAAAAGACAGGTAAATGCCACCTGGGTACACATCTCCACTGATGAAAGAGAAACTGACCAAAAATAAAAACTGGTAGCAGTAGAAATGGGCTTCCATTCAAAACAAGGTTTCTGTAAACATATATCAAGTTACTTAGCAATAGAATAGATTATGACAACATCTAAATACCTAAAACTAACCAAATGGTGTTTGTTTCCAAATAATGTTTTTCCCTTATACCGTATTGTTTGGAAAATGTTGAGAGAAGGTGCAGAAGTTCACAGTCCCAGCCGTGTTCTGAGATTCCACAGGGAAACAGACGATATGGCTTATGGAAGGCCTCTTCTTTTTTTTTTTTTTGAGACAGAGTCTCACTCTGTTGCCCGGGCTAGAGTGCTGTGGCGTCAGCCTAGCTCACAGCAACCTCAAACTCCTGGGCTCAAGCAATCCTCCTGCCTCAGCCTCCCGAGTAGCTGGGACTACAGGCATGCGCCACCATGCCCGGCTAATTTTTTCTATATATTTTTAGTTGTCCAATTAATTTCTTTCTAATTTTAGTAGAGACGGGGTCTCGCTCTTGCTCAGGCTGGTCTCGAACTCCTGAGCTCAAACGATCCACCCGCCTCGGCCTCCCAGAGAGCTAGGATTACAGGCGTGAGCCACCGCGCCCGGCCAGAAGGCCTCTTCTTGATTGCAAGTGAGAAGCAGAAGGATGTTTGTGGAGACACTGAGGCTTAGGAATCACTATCTAGGTTTGAGTGAAATTGAGACAGAGATGTTAATCAACTTGCCCAAGATCACACGGCCAGTAAGGCAGAAAGCCAGGATTAAAACTCAGGCATATCTCAAGGGAATTAAGCTGCGGGAGGAAAAAAGCCAAACTTAAAAGGTTATATGCTGTCTGATTCCATTTACATAACATTCTTGAAATAACAAAATTGTAGAGATGAGCATGGATTCCAGGTTGGAGGGGTAGAGAGGGGGTGCCCATAGCTGAAGTAGGGAAGGACGAGAAGTCCTGGTGATGACTGAACAGGTCTGCATCTTGATTGTGGTGGTGGTTACACAAATCCACGTGTGATAAAATTGCACAGAACTAAATACACACACACACATGCACAAATGAATGCACTAAAACTGGTGAAATCTGAGAAAGCTCTGTGGATTGTTCCAATGTCAGCTTCCTGGTTTTGACAGTGTTCTACAGTTACACAAGATGTTACCATGGGGGAAACTGGGCGAAGGGTACACAGGATTGCTCTGTTTTTATTTCTTACAACTGCATGTGACTCTAGAATTCCTTCAAAATAAAAAGTTAAAAAACAAGCAAACATAAAAAACCAACTCAGGCAGTCAGAGCCTTGAGCCTTAACCATGATGAAGAGCCAGTGGCCGTGACAGTTTTATGAATCAAGGGATTCTTTAATTAAACAATATATTTTAAATTGTTCTATGATGATCTGTTTACCTCTTTAATTGACAAGGAAAAAATTTAATTTTAAAAAGTTTTAGGATATATTTATTAAAGACTTTATTTACATCTTTACTTTCTCATAATGTAATCTACATAAAACATCCTAATTCAATGTACAGGGGGAGAAACAGCTTCTAAAATTCTGCAATTTCTTCCACAAGTCCCCCTTAAAATGCAGACTTCTATGGGTAGAAAAGTAATCAGGAAGCAAAAAAGCTTTAAAGTGATCTTAAATGTCCAGCAACATGACTGAACTGCCACATAACTCTCAGATTTCTTCTGTGTTTGTGGAAGGCTGCAGGAAGAAAGGAATGCCTTTGCCCAGCGTTCATTCTACAAGCTTCCTCCAAATCTACAGGAAAAGCGACTTCTCTTTTGTTCACCTTTAACTGTTTTGATTTATCTGAAATTTTACATTATAGGCTCGAGAGGATATTACATCATATTTTTTCACATTTATTTCCTTTCAACAATCTATGCAAACTGTTATGCTTAATTGTGGAAAAATGGATTTTTTAAAACTAGCATTTAAAAAGTAGATTTGGGATACTGCAGGATGGTGGCTGGCTCTGCAGGGGCCATCGGCTCGGGGGCAAGGCAGTCTGGCAAGACTATGACCCGAAAACACAAAGGTGGACCTGGGAAAGGGGAGAGGAAATTCCCAAGGATGCTGCAGAGTCCTGGGGAACCTGGAGGCAGGGAAAGGGACAGCAGACCTGTGAACTCCTGGGATGAGCTGGGCTGGAGCGAGGTCCTTTCTGCCCCCTGCATGGTGGCCCAGGGGCAGTCACAGGCACAAGACTCCAGGCCAGGGTGCAGGCCTGGTGGGCTGCACAGGCAGCTCTGGAAAACTTGCTCCTCCTTCACTCCTCTGCCTGCCTCTTTCCCTTTCCCATAATAGGAACGGATTACTTGAGAAAAAAATATAAATGATGTTTTCGTTGTAACTTAAGAAATTATGAATTTCCAAGATACACATATATGTCTCCTGTATGTATATACACACAAACACACACATGTGCATATATATATACCTTGTGTGTGTGTGTATGTGTGTGTGTACATATATGTATATAATCAAAGAGAAACATCTTCCAAGGATTCTTATGTGCCCTTGGGCCTCAGGCAGCTGCACAGTCTGCATCCTAGGAGTCCGGTGCCAGGTGATAATGACAACAGCTTTGACAGGCATGGTGGTATAACAGAGCAGGAGAGAGGGCAACTTGAGCAAAGATTTGAAATCAGTTCACTTAACTTTGCTGCTTTTTAGTATTAATATGTGATCCTAGATTTTCCCACTAAGTTCTGATGAATCCAAATACAGGGGAATGTCAGTTATTTTATGGCCTCCATCAATATGTGCAAAGACTTTCAGAGTCCTACTTGTGAGACTTGGGACAACTAGGTATGTAATATCTGGGAGTATCAGCCTAGCTCACAGTGATCCTCTTACCTCCCCTCTTACCTATAGGAATGGAAGAGCCCCCAGTAGCTGTGACTCTACTGAAATACTCTACCCCCACCTTCCACCCCCACCCAAACACATTTGATGGGCCCTTCCTCTACTTCCTGGAATTGGAAATTAGCCTGAAATTCTGATCCTTTCTGTTCTGTGTTTTGAACAGACACTGCAGCCCATATGTTTTATGCCCTGGGGATGGAATAATAGGAACATATATCTTCAGGGATAGAAATGAAGCAGATAAGAGACACACAGAGGAAAAGTGTCCTCAGAGACATTCCTCTTCCAATTCTCATCCCGTTCTGAGACTCAGCCAGAGCCCCCTTTTCTGGGGTCTATGAGACACTCCTCTTTTCTTATGATAATGTCAATCTTTCTGACCAATCTGGTCTGAGTTAGTTTGTCTCACCTTTAATGGCAGTGTCCTAATAAATAAATACTCGTAGTAGACTGTGCTGTTTTGCTCAGCACTGTATCTCGAGAGCCTGTCACTGTACCTGGCATGTAGTTGGGGCCCAACTATACACACTGGATTAATGTATGAATAATACACTGAGTACCGTGTGCCATATGTGGAGGAAACTTCAGGAAAGATGCGTACCACAAGGTATATGAGGAAAGATACTTAGAGGGGAAGCCTAATTTGTTGGCAAGCAAGAGCTAAGGTGTTCATCTGTCGTTAGCACCCATCAAAACTCTATTAAACACCTTCTCCATATTTTGATGACTCACCAGGCTGTAAACTCATCTTCAACTGTAGAATGCACACCCTACCTTGCCCAGCCTTCCTTCCCACTGGGGTGCAGACCTTTGACGTGGGTTCTACCAATCAGATGAAATCAGTGTGAGCTACCAATTGGAAGCCAAGTGCAAGAAGAAATGGGCAGGCCTAGGTCACCCATGAGGTGGAGGCAGAGGCAGCGTGGTTCCAGGGCTGGACACTCCTTACCAGGTTGATTCTGTGAAGAGCTTGTGGACGTTGTCCCTAAAAGCCCAGCCCAATGTGTGCCTTCAGCTTTTCTAATGACACTGTGATCTTTCTAATTCCTCTTAGTAAGTTCCTTCCAGTTTAAACTAGCTAGAGAGGACACAGGATATAGAAACTGAAATCTTAGTCGTGAAGACAGAGCTGAGCATCATGTCCCATAGTCAAGATGACATCCAAAATGAAAGCATGGGTTGTGAGTGAAGCAGGAAGCCAGAAAATGATCTTTTCAAACAACCAACTTTTCAATTAAGTGGCATTTCTCTTTTTTATTTCATTAATTTTCAATCCTGTCTTTATTTCCTTCTTTCTATTTATATGAGATTAATTTTTTGGTTCTTTTTTTTTTTAGCTTCTTAAGGTGAACGTCATTGATTTTAAACTTTTCGTCTTTTCTAATGCAAGCATTTAAAACTATCCTTTTCCCTCTAAGCAATTTCTGAGGAAACATCCCACAGATTTTGATATCTCAGGTTTTTATTATCCTTCAGTTAGAAATACTTTCTAATTTCTCTAGTGATTTCTTCTCTAGTGACACATGCACTATGTAAAAATGAACTATTTAATTTCCAAACATATAAGGATTTTCATTTTCCTGATATCTTTTTAATAGTGATTTTCATGTTAATTCTATTATGGTCAAAGAACCTACTTTGTATGATTTTAATCCCTGTAAACTTATTGAGGACTGTTTGATGGCCCAGCGCATAGTATATCTCAGGGAACTCACACACACTTGAGAAGACTGTATATTCTACTCATCTTGGGTGAATGTTCTATAAACATTAATTAGGTCAAGTTGGTAGAAAGTATTGTGTAAGTCTTCTCTGTTCTTAGCGATATCTATTTTTTCTATTAATTACTGAAAGAGAAGCATTAAAATCACCACTATAACTTTGGATTAGTCTAGTTCTCCCCTCATTTTCATCAGTTTTTAGGATTTTCATTTTATTTTGAATATTCACAGCCCCTTGTATTAGTTGCCTATTGCTGCATAACAAATTACCCCCAAATTTAGCAGCTTAAAACAAACATGTATTATTAGAAATCTGGGTGTGGCTTAGCTGGGTGCTTCTGACTCAAGATTTCTCACAAGTCTGTAATCAAAATGTCAGCCCAGCCTGCAATCATCATGAGGCTCCCATGTAGCTTCCAAGCTCACTCACAGGGCTGTTGGCAGGCCTCAGGGCCTCACCGGCCAAAGGGCTGGAGATGTCTCTTGACTAGTGGGCCTGGCCATAGGGACACTCATAACGTGGAATCTTTCTTTCCCTAGAGAGGGGAGAGAGAGACAGAGAAACCCAGAGATTCTTTAACCTAATCTTGAAGTAAATCACAGCACTTTAGCCATGTTCCATTCAGTAGAAATGTTATTACGTTCAGCCCACATTCAAGGGGACGTGGGGTGGTTTACAGAATGATGTGGAGATAATTGGGAGCCATCTTAGAGGCTTTCTACCACACCTTTCAAAGCATTCAGCAAAGAAAGGAATCTCAATCATTTTACTTACACACACACACACACACACACACACACACACACACACACACACATACGTATATAATTACCCCGGACTTTTTCATGGCATCCACAGAAATGCTGAGCAATCAGTCCTCAGGAGGGTGGGGCTCAGGGCACCTCTGGGGACCTCTGTGGCAGACATTTGTAGATGGTCATATGTAAGCTCTACCATTTACATAATTCAAACTCTTCTTCAATGTCCATATCTCTTAGTGAAGATTTTCAAGAGAATCTGATTGGGCCAGCCTGGGATACGAGCCCATAGCCAATCAGATATGGCAGGAAAGGCAAGATCATGAGGATCAAACCCAAGTGCCAGAGGTCCACCTCTGTGGGCAGGGGAGCGGGGCTCTCTGAGGCAGGTCAGGTCATGTGCCAGGCATCATCCTGGTGATGCCTGCAACCAGCATCTCTGTTAGGAATAGGTTGGCAGTGGCCAGAGCTGAGAGTGAGCTGGCTCAGGAGAGAAGGTCTCTGATGAAGACCAGCAGCCTCAGGAGGCAGAGAGGAGCATTTGTAGCAGCTCTCAACTCATGTTTCAGGTCTGTGTCTGATCCAGCCTCATGTCCCACATATTTCTGCACACCTCAGAGACATCAAAAGTCACTGTGCACCATGTTAACAACCAAAGGAACTATCGTGTCCAGCCAGGTCACAGAGTAACTAGAGAAGAGGAATTTGGTTCAGAGCTGGACTTAAGCCTTACTTGCTGAACTGTACAAGCAACCATGGCCGCAAGAGGATCCTGAGCACTCAGTCTCTTTAGGGGCAAGAGTAGGTGATTCTGAGGTCCTGCCAGATGCTGCAAGGCATGGGCATCATCGGCTGCCACCTTGGTCTAAGGTTAGTTGTTTCAAGTGTTTGGAAAATATGAAAATTCTTTGGAGGAAACATTTCCCAGGGCTTGGTGCACTCTCAGGCAGGCCCCACCAGCACCAGCAATGGGCTAAGATCCCATGTAGCCATCTCTAGAAGAGCTCAATCTTGAGGCTAAAGAAGCTGCAGGCCTTCTATTGCTTAAAAAAAGAAAACAAAAAAACTTTTTGTTGTGGAAAATTCCAAGCATACCTAAAAGTAGGGGGACTAGGGAGACTAGCATAATGAACTCCCATGCACTGATCACCAAGCTTCAACAACCGTCAATTTATGGCTAATCTTCTTTAATTATAACCCTACCCATTGCTCCCACTCACCCTGCAAATTATTTTGAAATAAATCCCATCACATAATTTCATTCATAAATATTTCAGTATGAATTTCTAAAAAATAAAGTTATCTTAAAAATAAAGTATCTTTTAAAAAATCCATAATCACCATTATCACACCTAAGATAATTAACAATTCCCCATCAAAATTCCAGTTAAGGGAGGGGGAGGAGGGGACGGGTATTTGCATACACAAAGAGTGCAATGCGCACCATCCAAGGGATGGGCACACTTGAGACTCAGACTTGGCAGGGAGTGGGGAGGCAAGGGCAACATAACCTAAACATCTGTACCCCCATAATATGCTGAAATAAAAAAAAAAGCAAAAAAAAATTCCAGTTAATATTCAAATATTCCATTACTGCTTTTTTTAATACACAAACTCTAAACATTAAAATTTGAATTTCTGCCAACTGCTTTTAAAAGCATTCATATTTCATTGTTGACTGTGTTCATAATAAAAATATAGCAAGCCAAGAAACAAAAAAGTATAAATGATAGAAACTTAAAGCTGCTCTTTACAACTTGATAAGTCATGAGAAAATGAAAACAGTTTCCATCATCAATTGTCAGACTGCTATTTCTTATTTCCCCAAGAAGAAAAGAAAAGAAGTTAAAGCCAGTGGTAGTCACTAGGACTGTTAACAGATGGACCCACCCTCTCTCCTTCTAGCCACATGGAGGATTGAACTTCTTCAGTCCCTTGAAGTTAGGTATGGCCGTGTGACTTGTATTAGCCAGTGAGTGTGAGTGAAGTGGTCAAATGTCAGTTCTTGTTAGAAAGTTTAAATGTATATTAGAAGACCCTTAGAACCCTCTTTTCTCTCCGCCATAGTGACCCAGTTTACTCCATCAACCAGGGCCCTGGATGCACATGTAATGGGACAGAAAAACAAATCTGTCATTTTGTAGTCATTGAGATCTGAGGGTTGTTTGTTATCATGGCATAATCTGGCCCACTCTGATTTGAATAAAGGGCTTCAGCTTGAGTTGGGGATTTCAGGGAAGTCCAAGCTGTGGCTACTAACCTTTTAGTGACAGCGCTCTTGAGGAATCATTTCATTCTCCTCTTATGATATTACTGTAATGATCTGTGCTATCATTTCTGTAGAGCAGTAGAATTTTAATTCTTTAGTCTTGGACATTATTATGAGCTTAAAACAATGATAGGAGTACCTTGCCAAATAAAACATTGTAGACATATAAAGCTTTAATTAAATGGACCTGAAGATGAAACAAAAGATGAAACCCTGGCCTGGGAGTCATGTCTCTGCCCTGCCATGATCTTGGACAAGCCCCTTAATTTCTGGGCCTCGGTTTCCTTTTCTGTAATAATAAACATTATTACAACAATGGCATCATTGAATATCTGCCCATGTACTGGATGGTTCCATGAAACTTGGTTTATTCGATCCTTACAACTAATCTCCAGTAGTTATTTTTACCATTTTTTTTTAAAACACAAAACTATGGAAACTGAATTTTAGAGAGACAGAGTAAACCACAGTTCTTAAACCACAGTTGGACATGGTGGGGATATGTCCAAAGCCAGCCTTAAATAAA
The DNA here is from genome assembly GCF_000956105.1 of Propithecus coquereli. Classification (NCBI taxonomy): domain Eukaryota; kingdom Metazoa; phylum Chordata; class Mammalia; order Primates; family Indriidae; genus Propithecus; species Propithecus coquereli. The sequence continues at coordinate 5,271,400 of NW_012141747.1, forward strand.
TATTTAAAGTCCCCATTTCTTCTTCTAAAATACTGTGGAGTTTTTGGTATAAAGTTATTCACAAAAAGTAAAATCATACTGTGAAAAAGAACATAATATTTTCTCCAAACAAAAGAAAAGTTCTGCTATTTGCAATAATATTTTCCAGTGTGACAGAACACATATTTTATGGAGATCAAAGACTGGTATTAATATTTCCTTGCCTGTGTACTATCAAAGGGGTTGAAAGCATCAGACCTTTATGACAGGGCATGGTGACCATAGTTAATAACAACGTATTGTATTCTTGAAAATCAATAAGACAGTAGACTTTGAGTATTCTCACAACAAAAAAATGATATCAGAGGTAATGCATATGTTAATTAGCTAAATTTAGCCATTCCCACATTGGGTACATATTTCAAAACATCGTGTTGCACACAATAAATACATACAATTTTATTTATTAATTTTTACAACTTAAGTTTAGAAACTTTATGACTCAATACCGATGCTAACCATAATGTATACGAAATGTGAAACAAAATTATTCCCTTTGAGAATTTGCACAGACTATTTATTTCTTTGCTAACATTTTTCTTTTAAGAATAATTCAAACAGTCGTTAATTCGTGGTCATAAAGACACATCTTACCAGCCGTGTTATGTGGTGTTAAAGTACCAGATTTAAAATACCAGAAATTAATGACATTTAGAGGAAGTGAAATTACCTTTTTGGAAAACACTGCACAGGTATGCGTGTGTGTTAGCTAGGATACCTGTTCTCAGACCACCACTACAGGGTCCATACGAAATGACCAATTCTTGATTCCTCACTAAATGACTTGGCCGAGAGAATTGTCTCTCTCCTACTTCATCTTTGTCTCAGCAGTAGTCATTATTTTACTGTTTTACATCATTAATGTTTTAATTTTGTTTTCATTGTTTCTGGTCTTTATCCGCATCTTGAATATGTTGATCCTTGCCTTTACCGAATATTCTGGGACGTTTACAGTTACAAACAGTTAAATAATAGAGAGAGGTAGAAACACCAAAATCCCTCAACATTGTTCAGTGTCCTTTTTTTCCCCTGAATGGCTTTCCAAGGCTGCTAATTACCAACAAAGCATGCAATTTTAAGTACAATTGAACGATGGGTGAGGCAGGTTTCTTTAATAATGGTATTCAGGAAAGTTCAGAAACTCAGGGCAGCCCCAAAATCAATGTCGAAGTTTTGAGTACTACAGAGGACAATGGCAGGGAGATGAAGGGAACAACAAAAATACCAGGGTATCCCCTGTCTTCAAGAATATTATTTTCCTCCTTTTAATGGAAAGACCAGAAAACCACATGAAACTTTTCAAAGTGTCACAAGATTAATAATGTTGAAGGAGAGAAAAAGGTACTGGAGCTTATTGTGGAGAATTTCAAACTAGGATGTGTGCCACTATAATATTTCTTGAGAATGTTAAAAAGATTAATATAGACTTATAAAATGTATCAGTCAGCTTGGAAGGAAAATATTGAATGAAATCATAGTTAATTCTATCATCTAAATGCAATCTGTTTATTAGGAAAGGTGTATATACATGGCAGTGGTTATGGTCATTGATGAAACCTTAGTTCATGTGGATCTAGAAACTTTACCAAGGAATTTAGTTTTCTTGAGGAATATGTGAATAAAGATCTTCAAAGAGGATGGGATCCACATTGATACAGCACAGTCCACCACCTCAGAAGCTACTACCCTCATCTACAGCATGAACCTGCCTGAGGTTTATTTGCCCCACCGGAGGCTACAGTAATTTACCTAGTAAGCTGAACGGACTTAAACCTTGGGTTTTGTGAGTTGATTTTTTTTTTTCTTTTTAAGAATAACACCAAGGGAAACCTACGAAGGAATAAGACACACAGGAGATAAATGAGCAGATTACTCTGTACACTGAAGAAGACAGATAATATGCCATATTTCTTCTTATTCAGTTAGTTGCTATGCGCTTTGTTCATACTCTTCACTAGATTAATGAGAGAAACGAAAACAGAAAAATCAGTTAAAGAAGTTGAAAAGGCTGGGTAAACAAAGAAATGAGTAGAACTCAGAGTTCCCTTCATTTAGTACTCCCTCTCCTCTTGTCTCCTGCAGTTGTTACACAGTGTTTTGTATATGTCTATCTTATCTACCAGATTTGAAGCTCCCTTGAGGGGAAGGACTATATCTTACTGATCTTTATCTTTTGGTTCTATTCATCCATCCATCCATCTATCCATCCATCCATCAATTCATGCAATAAGTGTTAAGTCTCTAATATATGCCAGTTACTATTGTAGAAGCTTGGAATACATCAGTGAGCAAAATGAATGAGGGTGAAAGATAATAACGACACATTTAATGAATAAGTAAATTATATAACATTATAGAAAGTGAGAAGTGCTACAGAAAAAAGAAAAAATGAGCACAGGGAAGGAGGATTGGGATTTGGGGTAGGTATATTAAGCTGCATGATAGTGATGAGGGTATGCTTCACCAAGGAGGTGATAACTGAGCCAAGACTGAAAGGAGGTAAGAAAATGAGCCATGCAGAGAACCAGCGGTGGGTTGAGGTGGGGTGGGGTGGGGAGGAAGCACTTCAGGTAGAGGGCAGAGCTAGAGGATAGACCCCCTGAGCAGATGAAGGCCTGAAATGTTCCAGGAACAAAATGGCAGTCAGTTCAACTGAAAACCACTGAGCCCAGAGGAATGCAGGAGGAACGGATGTCAAAGACCATGGTGAGCCAGATTGTGTGGAGCCATGGAAGCTTTTACCCTAAGACGGGAGCTGCTATTGGGGGGATGTGAGTTGTCTTATGTTTTACATGGATCATTCTGGCTGCTAGGTTGACAACAGATGATAAAGGTGCAAATTTATGTTAAAATATAAAGCAAAGACCACCAAAACTAAAAAAATAAAAACAAAAAACAAAGCTGAGTTTATCTACTGATACAGTACCAGGCATGAAACACACTACTGAAAAAGTTCACCAAGTAATTCATGAATTGCAAAAAACCAGGATTTTTTAAGTACTAGAAAGACGGAAGGGGGTTTATGGTGGTTAGGCTAATTCAGGATGAAAAATAGTGCTCTGGATAGGATGGACCAGTGTTGATAAAACAAGTCGCTTTGTTCACTGGACCGGAATGAGTCTCCAGTTAGGTCTAATAAAGGTCTAGCACAGGGGGCACTCGAAGTTCACAGTGCTTTATCTACTTCAGTTGGTTAGAACTAGTTGCGGTATAACACAGCATTTCATTTTGCTATCTACTAGGCAAGTGCTGTAAGTGGAAAATTTTTCTTTTACAGGTGGAAACAGGGAAAGCTGTTAGGAAGCTCTTGCAGAAATCCAGGCAGCAAATGACAGGGCTCATACCAGAGTGTAGCACTGAAGATGGTGAGAAGCAGTTAGATTCTGTATGTATCCGGAGATAGGTAAAGAATGACTCCTAGGTTTGTGGCCTGTGCAAGTGGATGGTTGTAGTTGCCCTGGAGATAGGAAAAAGGCTGTGGGTGGAGAAGGTTTGGGGGTGGGAGGAAGATTAGGAGTTCATGTGAATTTAAGATGTCTATTAGACACCTGAGTGGGAACTGCAATAGCGACAGTAAGGTCTGGCTTGTGACACACAGTTGGGACTTGAAAGTGTATAGATGGTGTTGAACAGCAGGCTACCATGTGCATTCACCTATGGAGCAAGTGAGACAGGACCTTGGAAATACCAACAATTTTTTTCCACTCTTGGTCCCAAATTTTAATTAATATATACACTTAGTATAATGAAAGTATTCTTATAAGCCTTCTCAAATATTTTGTGGAATGAAGTAGGGGTATAAGTGGGTCAGTGATCTTTGTGCCTAATGTGGTGTTTTGAAAAAAGTTAATAGCTACTTTTCACAATCTTCTATGTGCCAGTCTATATGCTTTACACATTTTGCTTAATCTCTCCAAGTTTATTAAATAGGTATTATAAACCCCCATTTTATAGATGAGGAAACTGAGGACAGAAAAGTTGAGTGACTTGCCCAGCATTACACAGCCAATAAAGGCAGGACTGGGATTTACGCCCAAATTTGTCTGACTCCCTTATAACTCTGCCTTCATTGGTAATTTACCAGTACGGGTAGAGGGTAAAGTGAATAGAAAATGAAGAGTCCCAACAATTTGTAGTTCCCAGCATATATCAATTTAGTGCAACACTCTTCAATCTTGAGCCTGTATCAGAATCACCTAGATGGCTTGTCAGAACACAGATTGCTGGACCTCAACCCAGAGTTCCTGATTCCACAGGTCTGGGATGTAGTCTGCTAATTTTGCACTTCTAACATGTTTCCAGGTGATGCTGTTGGTCTGGGGATGACACTTTGAGAATCACTGATTTAGTGGGTTTTCCGTGATTCTGCCAGCTAATAGCCTCCACCTGTCAAATGCCCAGGTCTCTCTATTTTCCAAAAGGGAAGAAAGGAAGTCCACAAATAATCAGAGCTGCATGAGGGTCCTTGGTGTGATAGTTCTTTCAGTTTTAACTGATAGCTCTCTCCTTCCTGAAGCACATGAGTGTGGGAGGTGGGGGGATGGTGGCTCCAGGTTCTCTCCATCTCCAACACACAATTTACCAAGTTGCGTAGCAAGACTTCTTTTACTATTATACTCCCAGTGATCTCATTGTCCTTTCCTAGGAAGAAAGTTCCATCACCTCCTCTCCTGCTCCAATTGTCCATCAGACATAGGAAGGGTTAAAGTATGGTGGGCCTTAAAAGCTTACCCAACTGTTGGGAGGGCGCCTTTAAGAACAATAGTAGCAGCCGATAAATATACAATCAGATGCAGGGCCCTGGAAGGAACTTGTGCAAGAGAGGGGCCCTGCAGCTTAAGCCTCATTAGCTTTATGGGAGATCTACTTCTGATCAAACATGTCTGTATATGTCTAAGCTCCAATTATAGACATAAGCAAGTTATTTCCCATGGGGTTCTTGAGCCTCAGGCTAACCAGGGGATGTGGTTGATTCCCGCTTAAGACAACCTGAGCATTTCCTGGTTGGAAATGTTTGTTTGCCCTAAACCGGGCAATGGGGGAAGGGCTACTGACTCCCAGTGCTGGCACACTGGAGGCTAAGCTTTGACTCTGCGAAGGTACTCAGTCACATATCCTTGGGCTTGATTTCTTCGGTAAGTTAAAAGCCTTCCAGAAATCTCTTGCCTTAGGCATTTGCCTAAACCCAACTTAAAGATATTATTCCTATTTCATTCATTACATGACGAACAAAATTTGGTTACTCAATTTTAACACAAATGTTCAAATAAATAAAATTGATTTAAAAAATCATTAGGATAATGTTTAAAATATTAATTTATAAATAAATTTAAGTGCTTGTTTGACAAAGACTGCTGCATAGGGTAGCACTGCAAGTTCCTCTTGTCTTTCTGAAACTTTACTTTTCTATCTAGTTTGTTCTAAGATGTATTACGGTTAGACACGGCCTTGTAAATATACTGACTCACTCAACAAATACAGCTGAGCAAAGTAAAATGGTTCTGGGCTAGGAGTTGGGGGAAAGTTACCAAGTAAAGAACTTAAGTCTCGGAGAGAATAGCCAGGCAAACCAGGAACCTCAACCTAAGACGAAAAGGGCATCTGAGAGGCCTGAGATGGCTTCCTGGAAGAGACAGTGTTTGATTTGGGCCTTGCAAAATATATGTGAATGAAAACGTCTCAAGAATCATTCCAAGATAGAGAAAACCAGCACCACCACTGGATATTTTTCTAACGAGCAGTTTCCCCTCTCCGTCCACGGTCACTTTTTGCTTTCCGTGCTCACACGAGGTTTCCCGCGGCAAAATAAGTGGGCACAAGCCAAGGGCATGAGGATTTCATTAAGTGCCTCTTGGGTACTGTGTTGTGGAGGATACAAAGATGAATACAGCAGCTCAAGGAAGCCCCACCAGGAATTGAATCAGGCTGGGGATATTTTCGACGTCAAAGTGGCTGAGAGGAGAAGGTGTCACCAGGAGGAGTCACGGAATGAATCTTCCGCGCTTGGCCTCGCAGTCCGTATACACACTCAGGCCCCTTTAAGGCTCTCGCATTGCAGTACAGAAGACCAGGGTCTGCCCAGCCCTTGAATGAGTTGCCGAAACTCCCAGCACCCGGCAACCCCTGCCCTGCCCCGCCCACGCACCACAGCGGCTGCGCGGGGAGGACGCCCCGTCTCCACGTGATCACCGTCACTCCCTCTGCGAAGCGTGAGCGGCCATCATAAGTCCTGGCGGCCGGGCCCAGGCCTGCCTCCCTCCTCCCCCGCCGGGCAGCAGTGACGGATTGGGATTGTGCTGCCCTGGTCCCGTCTGGCCGGTGAGGTCGTAGGCCTGCAACAGCAGGACGAAGAGTTGGGGCCTACGGACTCTGGGGCTCGCAGACTGACCGGCGGGCCTCCCAGGCGTCGGCACGGCGGGGGCGGTGTCCAGGGCTACGCCCCGCCCCTCGCAGGCCAGCGCTCCCCGCCCGCGGCCCGTGCCCGTTTCCAGTATGGCCGCCCGCCGTGCTTGACCCGTGGCCTCTCCGCTCCGACTTCTCGTAGGCGATGCCGAGGCCGTGACTGACACTCGCTCACACGCAAGCACGGACCCAGACCCACGCCAAGATCCCGAGCCCTGGGCTCGGAACCACTCTCACCCCCGGCACCGCGGCCAGAGCCCAGACCACGGCTCCCGCGCCGCCGCTGCCTCGCCGAGAAGGACCGCACCGAACCTCGAGCGCGGCGGTCCCTGGCCGGCAGGGATGGGGAAGCGGGCAGGAGGAGGAGCAGCAGGAGCCGCCGCCGCCGCCTCCACGTCCGCCGGGACTGGGCTGGAGCCCGCGGCCGGCCGCGGCGGGGGCTCGCGGAGCGCGGCCGCCGGCCTGTTGGGAGCGCTGCATCTGGTAATGACCCTCGTAGTGGCCGCGGCGCGGGCCGAGAAGGAAGGTGGGTGTCACCCGGCCAGCATGCTCCGGGCTGGCCCCCGTGGCCGGGCTGTCACGGCGCTCTCGCGGAGGCCGCTGCCCGGCTGCGACTGGGAGAAGGGGCCGCGGTAGGGGCTCTGGCGCGAAGTTGGTTGGTTGAGTCGAGTCCGAGCCGGGAACTTGCAGTTCGGCTGCTAACTCACGGCGTCGGCCTCACAGAGTTGCTCTTCTCTGTGATTCCTTCCTCTTGTCTCCTGTCACTTCCATTTCAAAACTTCCTGAGTTCTCGTATGTTCTTGTCACTTGGCCTGCTGTGTAGGAGGGGCATATTTTTAGGCTTTATTGCTGCTAATAAGTAAATTTTAGGACACTTTTTGTTTGCGGTTTTAATAACGGTGTGTAGAGTTTACTTTAAAATTCCCTAGTAAAAATACACTGGTGGAAAGGCTTCAAAACACAGCTTCCCAAATTTTACTTTGAATTTGTTCAAACATTTCTTCCAGGAGAATCGTGTTTCTTTAGCTTCCTTCTTCAATATCGCTCTGCAGTATTGATGTTTAGTTTATTACTAGCCCTAAATACAATTCCATTTAGCTCTTTAGTAGCTATTGAAAGCCTATTTACATTTCTCATTTTAAGATACTCGCGCATTTCGGTGACTTTATTTTTGATGCGCAAGACTTTAAAAACAGATGTCAAGTTGCTAGCTTGCAAACCTTTATAATTTTTGCATTTAAGGCTAGTCCCTGTTTTAAAAACTCTCGTTAGTATTGTATGGCTGGAACGCCGGTACTTAGACAGGGTCAAAAACTGTTTTGTAATCTTGAAGACCAAATCTGTGTAATTTTGCCTGCACAACTGTTTTGGGAAGTGTGAGTGGTCACAGACTTCATGAAGAATTCGCTAAAAGTGAATAGGTTAACAACAAAAGAAAAACCTAAGCAAAACTTACTAGTTTTGCTTCCATTCCACACTAAACTGCCAGTACAAGAAAATAATTTCTTGCCAAGGTAACCTTAGAGTTGATGTTCTACCTTTATGAGTAGAGTCACTTGGTTTCTATTGTTGTTGAAGATAACAGCAGATGCAAACCATATTAGTATTAAAGTGCAAATGTGCTTCAGTTTACTGTTTATTTTTGTTCAAAACATTACATCCCCTCTTTTAACTCTTCAAGCAACCTTAGTCTGAGTAATCATAGTGGAAATTATTCAAAGAATTGCCATTTATAGGAAGGATTTATTGACAGAGGTAAGATTATTTCCAGAATAAAATATTGCCAGTTTTGGACTAGTCAGGCCTGGGGTTGTCATAGTTCATCACTGGTTACAGATCTGCAGTTAGTTGAGTGTTATTTTGTGTGGCCATGGTGCCCAGCATTTTGGCATGTAATGGGTATTCAATAAACCCCCAAATAGTATAATAATTTAATGGGTATGTCTGCTTGTGCTTCAAGTAGACCTTGGTGGGTACTATGTCCTTGCTTTTTTGTTCCTTTGCTTACCTTGTACGATACCAGAAACATAGTAGGCACTTAGCCTTTGTTTGAGTGAATGATTATCTTCATGCACCATTCACACAGGGAAATGAAATGATTGAGTCTAGTAAAACATTAGTTTGTATTATCCTTCTACTGTTGCTTATTTTTCCGACAGCCATTTTATATGCTAATAAAACTTATTAAAGTTAAGTAAACAAACCTCATGTTTGAGAACTGTCAGCCTAAGATATATTTGCTAATTTTCCATTTGTATAGTTTATGTGTTTTAGCATACCTCTCTAATAACTATAAATGTGCGTAAGGGCTGGGCAAGGAGAATACCTGCCAGGGTATGTATGAATGAGTATGTATGAAAAATTGTGGTTGAATCAGCCAGTGGTCCTAGCTGAGTCAGACATCCTTTGTGACCCATGCTGTATCTGTATGAACGATTTGTATGTGCAAAGTTATTCAAGATATTGATGGTAATTATACTAATATAGAACATAGGCCTCTGCCCATCATAAACAGATCGAGTTCTAATCAAATATTCTATGAAGGTATCTCCAGAAATGGCCTGTGTTTTAAACCTTGCTGATCAAATTCCAGTATTGTTTTTGAGTAAGTAGGGGAAATGCAGTTGTTTTTCTTAGATGATTGTGACACTATGAGTTTGGCATCTGATAGGGAACAAGTATAACATTTGCCCCAAAAGGGTGCTGATGAATTTTTTCAGCAAGTCTGGGCAGATTTCCAAAGATAAGTGAGTTCAGTTTATTCATCAACACTGTGAAGATTTTTTTTTGTCTCTAAGTAGTATTAACTTGTTTAAATTTTCAAAGTTAAGATTTACCTAAAGTTTTAATGATGGTCCTATAGGTATTTTGTATGTTTGTGTATTTCTCCTACATTATAGCAGAATTTCACTAGAAAATCTTCAAAACAAAACTCACTGTCTCCTGAAGAAAATCTGCAGAAATAATTAAATTACCTAATGCAATTTTTCATGTTTGAAGTAGAGGTTATTAGTTTTCAGTTAGAAGCATGAGCCATTCCTTGTCTTAACATCCTATATGTCTTAACATTTCTATGTCTTAACATTTATCTTAACTGATCTATGAAGGTGTGTTATCATTAGTCCAGAGGAAAAGGACCTTTGAGACTGTTTTGGCTGTAATATAAAATTGTGAGGACTATGAAAGAATTGCCAGAGATAGAAGTTACTATAATTACTACAAATAACTAGCTTGTTCTGGATTGGTAGCAAGATTTTTCTTGAGGCTAAGATGTAGATACTGAGAATAGTGAAAATGTGTGTGTTTAGTGAAAATATATTTTTTTAATATACAAAAATTTATTGTGCATATATTAAATGTATAATTTTTAGTATTTTGAATTATAAATCAGCCCATTATGACTAACAAATAAGAGCCTTTTAAAAAAATATTACATAGTATTGTTTCATTGCGAAATGGGTTTTTTGAAAGTGTGGTGCCTTTTAATTTACTCTAAATGAGATGCTACAGTCTATGTATCTAGTTAATATAAACTTGGACAAATTTTCAGGAATGTAAGTGGTTCAATCCATGACAGTTTAGATTTCGGTGTCATACGTATTATTAATTGAAAATTAAATGGCAGGGTAAAGTCTGATAGTCTTTATTGGGACTTTAAAATTTTTTTGGCAGTGTATTATAATTTCATTCACAAATTTTTGTTTTAAGCTATATTTGTGACATAGTGCAGAAGAATCATAGAAAAGTATTTTATCTACAAAGCATATGAAAAAGTTTCTTAGGACTAAAGGCCGGAATGAAAGAGATAAAACACCTAACAGTGGTTTGTCTAAGGGTGGTAGTATTGGTTAGGAGTGATATTTACTTTTCTTAATCAAATTATTACTTTATAATGTAAAAATATTTTTAAAAAGTGATTTTCTTAAGAGTGAGATGTTTTAACCCTTTGTATGAGAGCAGAGTGGGTACCTTTTAATTTAGGGCCTAGAGTATTACCTAAGTGCTTCACTAATGAACTTTTGTTGCTTGTTTTTACTAGAAGCTGTTTAGTGCTTTGAGGAGCATTGGAGTTCTGTAATGGAAAAAGTATGTCCTCTCTTCTCTTGCTAATGACCATTTCCCTCCTCTTTCTAATCCTTACAGTGGATCTTCATAGGCACCTACTAAAAGGTTTAGCTTTGGGAGCAGATGTAAAGTCATCTAATTTGTTATCAACCAGAGTATCAATAAACCAAACTACTCCTGGAGGAAAATAAAATCTTCACTGGGTACTTGATATTTTAGATGTTCTCTCTTGTCTGCTGTGATTTGAGCTCTGTGATTGGCCTTGCTACACCAAGAGTCCTTTTTTCTACCACTGAATTTTTCCTTACTGTCTGTTGGAAGCGGCATTGGGCACTGTTTTAGTTTATGTGACTTTGTACTTCCTGGTTATCATTGTGCCCTAGCTGTCAGTCACTGCTTTCCAGTGGCCCATTGGATATCTTCCTTTTCTATGTGTGCCTAGCTACTGGCACACACTATATATGTTGAGGGCAGAATTATCTTGGGCTACCTCCAGTTTCCCGGTTTTTATTAATGCCATGGTTATTCTCCTTGCCACGTTGGACTCAGTTTTGACACTTTATCAGGTATCATGAATGCCTGTTACACCTCCCTCCCCACCTTGGTCAGCTCTCTCACAGCCTCCAGCCTGGGGCACTGCAGTAGGCTCTCAACTCCCACCCTTCCCCATTTCTGTTCAGTCCTGCATGCCCCCTCTGAATCTGCAGTGTCTTTGTTACTCATTTATCATTCATTTTGATGCTTAATTACGTACTGCCTGTTCGGCTACTTAAATGACTTCATGGGTGTCATTCTTTACCCAGACTGGAGTTTCTATAGGGCAGAACCTCTGTCAACATCTACAGTATGTACATAGCAGTCATTTGGTTTTGAATGAAAGCTTACATAAGATATCTTCTCCTTTTTATACCTGAGACCTGGGTCGGGAGTCAAGAGTATAGGTAAAACTTTACTCCGATGCAGGTGTCATTAGGAAGTCTACTATAATAGGACATTGAGTGACACCACTTTTTTCTTTCCTATGTGTTGCTTTTCCTTGTAACTAAAATGAGTTAAATACACTTGTTTAAACCATTACTCTTGTACCTTTTGGATTTTTAAGATTTTCAGATTCTCATAAAACCCCAGTTTATAGATCATGAAACTGAGGCATAGAGAGGTTAAATAATACACCCAAGATAAAAGAGTTGGTAAGTGGTGGAGCTAGGATTCCATCCCAAGCCATCTGGCCCCATATAATTCTGAATAAATACTTCAGGAAGTAGATTTTGGTACATTGTGTACCACCTAAAAAGAACAGACTTGCCGGTTTCTGCAAAACCAATAAGTATTCAAGTGAAGTGCACTTGTTTGGTTTGTTGTTGTGTGTGTTGTTTTTTTTTTTTAACAGCCGTAAACTTCCGTATCACTTTGTATGGACTTGTTAACCATTAAAATGATCATAGACTGTTCTGGATCATCATAGTTCTTAAAAGGAAACCAAGGAAACTGATGAGTGGAAAATCCAGGGAAAGAAGTATTTGGTTTTAGAAGCCAGTGACTCTTTGTTCTTGAAGATTTAGGTACCTGGTTATATTGGTTAGGTTAAGTAATATTGCCTTTGTGGATACCGGTTAGCTCTAGATTAGTGTGACAAGTTAATCTAGACATGTGGAATATTCTCAGAAGCTGGCCCTGGATTAAAAAGAACTGGAGATAATTCAAGGGCTGGTAGTGGCCTTTGCTTTTAATGGGGGAAATCACTTTCAGACTTCCCTTAGAGGTCCAAGGGCTCCAGAAGTAGTTAATTTCCGGTGCTTTTTTTCTTTTAGAATTAGGTGGTCATTAGTTTCATCTGTAGTACTAAATCTGTTTTTCTTTCATTCCCATGTGATTACTTTAAAACCACAGATGGACGATTTCTAGAAAGCTTTTCCTCTTGCTTGATGCATTTTGTTGCATACAACACTTAGGGCAGAGATCTAAAAAATGTCTAAGGTTTGATAGAGGCCAGTCTCACTGGGGTTAGGTGATATCTCATTGTAGTTTTGATTTGCATTTCTCAAATGATTAGAAATGTTGAGCATTTTTTTATGTTTGCTGGCCATTATTCTGTCTTCTTTTGAAAAGTTTCTGTTCATTTCCTTTGCCCATTTGTTGATGGGGTT
>NW_012141747.1:5285407-5296328 GCF_000956105.1 Propithecus coquereli
TTTTTTTTGAAACATGTTCTTGCTCTCTTGTCTGGACTAGAGTGCAATGGTGTCATCATAGCTCACTGAAACCTCAAACTCCTGGGCTCAAGCAGTCTTCCTGCCTCAGCCTCCTGAGTAACTGGCACTACAAGCGCATGCCAAACCATCTGGCTAATTTTTCTGCTTTTTTGTAGAGATGGGCTTCTGACTGTATTGCTCAGGCTGTTCTCAAACTCCTGGCCTCAAGAGATTCTCCTGCCTCGGCCTCCCAAAGTGCTAGGATTATAGGTGTGAGCCACTGTGCCTGGCCCTTAACCATGTTTAAGTGTACAGTTTAGTAGTGTTAAATATATTGACATTGTTGTGCAACAGATCTCCAGAACTTTTTCATTTTCTAAAACTGGAACTCTATACCTATTAAACAACTTCCCATTTCTCTGTCCCCCAACCCCCAGCCCCTGGTAACCACCATTCTACTTTCTCTGTATGAATTTGACGACTTTAGATACCTCATATAAGTGGAATCATGCAGGATTTGTCTTTTTGTGACCTGCTTATTTTACTTAACATAATATCTACGAGGTTCGTCCATGTTGTAGTGTGACATGATTTCCTCCCTTTTTAAGGTTGAATAATATTCCATTTGTATGTATATACCACATTTTGTTTATTCATCTATCCATGGACACTTGGCTTGCTTCCACCTCTTGGCTACTGTGAATAATAATGTGAAGTTGGGTGTGCAATTATCTCTTCAAGATCTTGCTGTCAATTCTTTTGAGTATATACCCAGAAGAGGGATTTCTGGATCACATGGTAGTTCTATTGGTAATTTCTTGAGCAGCTGCTACACTGTTTTCCATAGTGGTCACACCATTTTACAGTCCCACCAACAGTGCACAAGGGTTCCACTTTCTCCACGCCTGTGCCAACTCTTGTTGTTTTCTGGTTTTTTGTTTTTGTTTTTTTTTTTTAATTATGGCCATCCTAATGCATGTGAGGTGACATCTAATTGTGGTTTTGATTTGCATTTCTCTAATGATTAGTTATCTTTTCATATGCTTGTTGGGCATTTGTGTATCTTTTTTGGGAAAATGTCTGTTCAAGTCCTCTGCCCAAGTTTTAGTCAGGTTAATTGTTTTTTGCTGTTGTTGAATTGTAGGAGTTCTTTCTATAGTCTGGATATTAACCCCTTATTAGATGATTTGCACATATTCTTTCCCATTTTGCCTATTTACTCTGTTGATTATGTTCTTTGAACAAAAGTTTGATTTAGTTTTATTTGTCCATTTTTGTTTTTGTTGCCTTTGCTTTTGGTGTCATGCCTTAAAAGCTCTGTACATAAAGATTATATATTTACCAATATTTTATCTCCATTCTTCTATTTTTAAATGCAAATCTCTAATTCTTCAGTCTGTTGGCATCGGGTAGGAAATCTCTTTGTTCTTAAATGGTTAGTTGCCTTAACATCACTCATTGAATTGTGTACAATATTTTCTTTTCTTTTAAAGTCTTTTATATACTTGGATCTGTTTCTTAATTTTTCCATTTTTTTCCTCCTCATATATATATATATTTCTGTCATAAGTTTATTTTAAGTAATATAGCTTATTCGTACATTTTATTATCTGGCTTGGCAGGACATCCCTCTTCCTAAATTACTATTCTTCTAAAAGCATTTTCTTGTCTTTCTTGTTTTTATTCCCTACAGATCCTAAAATCATTTTGTGAAGAAAATTTTAAATTCCTAATTGCTTTTCGATTAGAATTGCATTAAAATACAATGTTAAATAAATTTGGAATGCATTGACATTTTTGTAATGTTTTCTATTTCATTTTCCTTTCTTCCATGTGTATACATATGTATTAAGTTGAACTGTATGAAATTGCTATCCAAGATGATTGGATAACAACCTAGTTGTTCAATCTAATACTAATATGTATGTTTGAATTATTGCATTGCTAGAGCTTCAGAACAGTGTTAAATAAGACTGATAAGAAAGTAGCCATCTTGTGTTTTTCTGGTCTTTGAGGGGAAAATATCTTATGTTTCATTGTAAAGTATGATTGTGGTAGTTGGTTGAAGTTAGATGTTCTTGGTAATAGGAAATTTCTTGTATTTTTAAGAGTTTTAGTTTTAAGAGTTATTAGGGATGGATGTTACATTTTATCCAATCCAATTATCTGTGACTTTTTTTACTTTAAGCTATTGATTTTGGCTGTTTGGATTTCAGCAGCAGTTCTCTTAGTTCCACTGAACTCTCTTGGTTAATTAACCCATGTCTCTTTTCCTTCTAGAAAACCTATCCATTGAGGCCTACTGGGCTTGGGTTGCTTGCAGCTACCAGACCACACTCCCTCACACACTTCCACGTGTTTGTACCCTCTAGTAGATGTGTGTGTTTTTATGTTGTGTTTTTTTTTTAATCAAAACTCTTTTAAAAGTTTCTTGAAATATTTCAGACATTGCAAAAAGCTATCAGTAGTAATAACAGCAATAACAAAAAATAATTTTAAGAGTAAACTTAAGAAATATGCAGAATCTGAGGAAAACTTTGAAACATTCTTAAAGGAAGGAGTAATAGATTTGAACAGTAGAAAGCCACTCCTTGTGCTGGGGTAGGAAAACTCAACATCATAAAGATGTCAGGTGCTATAGTTTGGATATTTGACCCTCTAAACCTTTGTGTGTTGAAATTTTATCCCCATGTTGGAGATGGGGCCTAGTGGGAGGTGTTTGAGTCATGGGGATGGATCCCTCATGAATAGGTTAATGCCTTTCCTGGGACAGGGAGTGAAGGACTGAGTAAGCTCTCACTCTATTAGTTCCCCCTAGAGCTAGTTGCTTAAAAAGAGCCTGGCACCTTTCTCCTCTTTCTTGCTCTTTTGGTTCCTCTCTCACCATGTGATCTGCACACACTGGTTTCCCTACATCTTCCACCAGGAGTGGAGGAGCCCAAATCCCTCACTAGAAACGGATGCTGATGCCATTCTTATACAACCTGCTGAATTGTGAACCAAATAAACCTTTTTTCTTTATAAATTACTGAGCTTCAGGTATTCCTTCGTAGTGACACAGACTAAGATATCAGCTGTCTCTAACTTAACTTGATTTTTTTAAAAAATACCAACAAAACTTTTTATGGAGTTAGAAAAGTTGATGTCAAAGTTTATATGGAAAAATAAACACATAGGAATGCTGGGAAAATGCTGGAAAAGCAAAGTTATGAGGAATGACTAGCATAAGCAGTTATTAATACATGCTTTTAAACTATTATATAATTGGTATAATTGGAATAAGTATGGTACTGGCATATAAATAGATTAATGGAATAGAGTAGAAATTCCAGTAATAGACGTAAGTATTTGTGGTTTATATTAAAAACTTGACTTTCTTTTGGGAGTCTGGAATTTTTGAATAGGCATAGGGTACCCATGTGACCAGCCCTAAATAAAAATCTTAGACCCTGTATTAGTTTCCTATTGTGCCTGTAGCAAATCACCACAAGTTTAGTGGGTTTAAACAGCACAAATTTATTCTCTTACAGTTCTGGAGAGCAGAAGTCTAAAATCAAGGTGTTGGTAGGACTGTGCTCTTTTTAGAGGCTTCAGGGAATAATCTGTTTAGTTTTCTGGCTTCTAGAGGCTTCCTGAAATCCTTGGTTCATGGCCTCTTCCTTACATCACATCACCCTGTTGCTTAATTCCAGCATCTTGCTCCCATCTTCATATTGCCTTCTGTTCCTTTGCGTATGATTATATTTGGCCCATCTGGATAATCCAGGATAATCCCCCATCCCAAAACCCTTGATTTAATCATATCTGCAAAATTTCTTTGGCCATATAAGGTACCATTTACAGCTTCCTGGGATTAGGACATGGACATCTTGGGGAGCCATTATTCAGCCTACCACAGACATTGAGTTTCGAAAGAACTTTCCTGATAGATACGACACCAAAAGCACAAACAAAAGGAAGATTAGACATCAAAGTTTAACACATTAACTGCCATGTGAGTTGTATTTAACTCATGCCAGTTTTGAGCCCCGGACCTCATGAAGTTTATGTAACTCACACATCTCTACCTTGGGAGCCATGTGAACTATTTTTCAAGTTGCATATAACTCACAGAAAACAAAAAAAAATAACAAAATTTTGATTAAATTAGAAAGGATCATTTTGTTTTCAAAGTTTTTGTTCTATTTTCATAATAAAACACCGTGGCCTCAAGGAAAAAAATTTTTTTTCTAGGGTGGCAGTAAATGTGTAAAAAGTTTGTGTTTCAAAGGGCCCTGTAAAGAAAGTGAAAAAACAACCCACAGAATGGGAGAAAATTTTTGCAAATCATGTATCTGATAAAGGGACATGTTAAAGAACTCTTACAACTCAAAAGCAGACAACTCAGTTAAAAAATGGACAAGGGATGGGAATAGGCATTTCCCCAAAGAAGAAATACAATAAGCATACGAAAAGATGCTCAACATCATTAGCCATCAGAGAAATACAAATGAAAACCGAAATGAGATACCGCTGCACACCCACTGGTATGGCTGTAACCAAAATGACAGATAACAAGTGTTGTCAAGAACATGGAGACTTTGGAATGTCCCATGTTACTGTTGGGAACATGAGATGGTGAGACTGCTTTGGAAAACAATCAATAGTTGGTAGTTCCTCAGAATGTTAAATATGGAGTTATTAGGTCATTAAATATGAAATGTCCAATTTCAAATCAAAAGTTTAATTATATCTCAGACAAGAAGCAATACGGTTAATCAAAGTATGTGCCTCAACTGTCGACATAGTTTTACCATCTTAACAGTAGCTTGCTTATGCCAGCAGCATAGAAGCCTGGAGGGCAACGAAATTGCAAAAGGCCTTTACAACAGCTTGTTGAGAATTGAATATTTTTACTTGCAAGAAGTGGTCCAAAGCCTGGAAGAAATGGTAGTCGGTGCAAGGTCTGGTGAATACAGTGGATGACAAAGAGTTTCCAAGTCCAGCTTCTGTAGATTGGCAGCATTGTTTTTTTGCAACATGTGATCTCGCAAGAGGATTAGCCTGTCTCTACTGACCAGTCTCAGCTGCTTAATTGCAAGCATGCTCATCAGTTCATCCAGTTTGTTGCAGTAGACATCTGCTGTAATCAATTGACCAGGTTTCATGAAAATGTAGTGGATAATACCAGCGCTGAACCACCAGACAGACACCGTTAGCTTTTTTTGATGAATATTCGGTTTTGGACTGTGTCTCCGCACTTTATCTTTGTCCAACCATTGTGCTGAACGCTTGTGATCATCAAAAAGAATCCATTTTCATCACACGTAACAATACAGTGCAGAAATGGTTTGCCTTTATGTCATGATGGCAAAGAAAGGCAAGCTTCAAGACTATTTCTCTTCTGATGCTCGTTTAATTCATGCAGAACTCATCTATTCAGCTTCTTTACCTTGCCTGTTTGTTTCAAATGGTCCAATATTGTTGGGATAGTAATGCCAAACTTTGCTGCTAATGCTTGCATGGGTTGAAATGGATTTGCTTCCACTACGGCTTTCAGCTCATCATTATCCTCTTTGGTCTCAGGTGTCCCACAGGGCTTATTTTCGAGATTAAAATCACCGGAATATAACTTCTCAAACTGTCAACATACTGTGCGTTCATTAGCCACATCCTTCCCAAACACCTCATTGATATTTCAAGCTGTCTGTGCTGCATTGGTTTTACCACGGAACTCATATTCAAAAATAACACAAATTTTTGACTTATCCATGGTTTTGCAAAAATTGCTCTAAAAAAAAATTAGAAAGATAATCACAAGCCAAACCATGCATTTGAAAGAATGAAGATGTACCTTCACAGTAAAAGCAAACAAATAAACAAAAAACCAAGAAGTATCAAAGTGAAATGTCAGAGAATATCAACTGTCAAACTTAGTACTGAAGGAAATTGACATTCCATACTTAATAACCTAATACCGTAAGACCCAGCAATTGTACTCTTTGGTATATACCCCAAAGAAATGAAAACATAAAAACTTGTGCAAGAACATTCATAGCAGAATTATTCATAATAGCCAAAAAGTGGAAAAAACTGGAATGTTTGGCTGATGAATGTAAATAAATGGAATATCATTCAGCCGTAAAAAGGAGTGATGTCCTGATGCATGCTACAACATAGGTGAACCTTGAAAACATTATGATAGGTGAACAAACTCACAAGAGACCATATAGGACCATAGAAGACATTTATATGAAACGTCAGATTAGGAAAATCCAGAGACATAAAGTACTAATAGGTTAGTGGTTCCCTGGGACTGTGGGAGGGCAGTGTGGGGAGTGACTGATAATGGGTACAAGGGTTTCTCTTTGGAGTAATGGTTGCACAGCTCTGTGAATATATTAAAACCTTTGCATTGTGTACTTGAAGGGCTGCATTTTATTAAAAATTGATATATTTTTCATTGAAGGGGGAAAAAAACCTAAATGAGATACCATTTCTCACTTACTTGAAGGACAAAAGTTTAAAAGCTTGACAGCACTTTTGGTGAGGCTGTGGGTAAGCATGTGTTTTCACGCCTTGTTAGTGGGAATGCAAAAATGGTACAATGTTAGTGGAAAGAAATTTGGCACAATAGCTAACAAAAGTGCATACATGTTTACAATTTTGACCTAGCAATCCCATTTCTAGGAATTGACTCTGAAGATATACTTCTAACAGTGTAAATACAGACATACACAAGGTTATTTATAACACGATAATTTGTAAATGAAAAATATTGGAAACTGCCCATATGCAGTTGAAAAAATTATTTTATGGATTATGAACGGATTATTATGCACCTGTAAAGATGCATGATTATTATGCATATCCAATTATGAATGGATTATTATACACCTGTAAAGATGAATGAGAAAGATCTCTAGAATTTGCTATTTAGTGATTTCCTAAATACATTGACAAATGAAAGCAGCAGGGTACATTGTGTGTGTGTGTGTGTGTGTGTGTGTGTGTGTGTGTAGTATGCAGTATGCTATCTTAACAGATTTTTTTTTTTACTGACTTTTTTTCTGGTATATAGTTCTGTGAATTTTAGCACATGTATAGATTTGTGTAACCGCTACCACAGTCAGGTTACAAAACAGTTCCATCACTCCTCAAAATCCAGTCATGCTGTCCCCATATAGAAATGGACAAAAGTTAGACATGTCCATTTCTAACCTTTGACAATCACTGATCTGTCACTATGGCTTTTTCTTTTTGAGAATGTCATATAAATGAAATCATATGGTGTGTAATTTTGAGACCATATGGTTTTGAGAGTGGTTTCTTTTATTCAGTACAAGGCCTTTGAGATTCTTCCAACTTACATGTAGCAATAGTTTATTTTTAGTGTTGAGTAATATTCCATTATGTGAATATACCATGATTTGTTTATCCATTCATGTGTTGAAATTCCAGGTTGTTTCAAGTTTTTGGCGTTTGTTATACAAATAAAGCTACTGTGAACACATTCATGTACAAGTCTTTGTATGCATATATATTTTGTTTTCTTTTGGGTAAATACCTAGGAGTGGGATGCCTGGATCATATGATAGTTGTATGTTTAACTTAAGAAACTGCTAACCTGTTTTCCAAAGTGGCTGTACCATTTTATATTCCCATCAGAAGTGTTCCTCCATATCCTTGTCAGCACTTGGGATGGTCAGTCTTTTAAATTTTAGCCATTTTAATAGGTGCATAGTGGTACAGGCAAACCTCATTTTATTGCACTTCACCTGCTTCACAGTTACCGTGTTTTTTACAAATTGAAGGTTAGTGGCAACCTTGCATCGAGCAAGTCTCTTGGCACCGTTTTTTTCCAACAGCATGTGCCTACTTCATTTCTCTGTGTCACATTTTGGTAATTCTTGCAATATTTCAAACTTTTTCATTATTCTTGTATCTGTTATAGTGATCTGTGATTTTTTTCCTGTTACTGTTGTATTTGTTTTGGGATGCCAAGAACCACACCTGTATGACATTGCAAACTTAATAAAAGTTGTGTGTGTGCTGACTGCTCTGCTGACACCATTCCCAACTCTCTCCCACTCCTCAGGCCTCCCTGTTACCTGACACACAACAGTATTGAAATTAGGCCAGTTAATAAGCCTACAATGGCCTATAAGTGTTCAAGTGAAAGGGAGAGTTGCATGTCTCTCACTTTAAGTCAAAAGCTGGAAATGATTAAGCTTATTGAGGAAGGCATGTCAAAAGCTGAGACAGCCTGAAAGCTAGGCCTCTTGCACCAAACAGCCAAGTTTTGAGTGCAAAGGAAAAGTTCTTAAAGGCAATTACAAGTGCCATTCCAGTGAACACATGTATGGTAAGAAAGCAAAACAGCTTTATTATTGATATGGAGAAAGTTTTAGTGGTCTGGATAGAAGACCAAACCAGCCAAAGTATTTCTTAAGTCAAAGCCTAATCCACAGCAAGGCCCTAATTCTCTTTAATTCTGTGAAGGCTCAGAGAGATGAGGAAGTTACAGAAGAAAAATTGAAAGTTAGCAGAGATTGGT
Organism: Propithecus coquereli; assembly: GCF_000956105.1. Lineage (NCBI taxonomy): Eukaryota > Metazoa > Chordata > Mammalia > Primates > Indriidae > Propithecus > Propithecus coquereli. Next base: position 5,293,944 of record NW_012141747.1, read on the forward strand.
TCATAAAGTTTGAGGAAAGAAGCTGTCTCCATAATGTAAATTAAGTGCAGAATGAAACAGTAAGTGCTGATATAGAAGTTGCAGCAATCTGGCTAAGAACATTGATGAAATTGGCTACACAATAGCAGATTTTTAATGTATTAAATATATGAAACAGCCTTCTGGGACTTTCATAAGTAGAAAGGGGAAGTCAATGCCTGGCTTCAAAGGACAGGCTGACTCTCTTGTTAGAGGCTAATTTACCACATCTGTTTATGGCATGGGTGACTGAATATTTTAAGCCCACCATTGAGACTTGCTCAGAAAAAAAGTTTCCTCTCAGAATATTACTCCTCATTGACAATGCACTTGGTAACCCAAGAGCTCTGTGGAGTTATACAGGAAGATAAATTTTGTTTTCATGCCTGCTAAGCCAGCATCCTTTCTGCAGCCTATGGATCAAAGAGTAATTTTGTCCTTCAATTCTTGCTGTTTAAGGAACATGTTTTGTAAGGCTATGGCAGTCATGGGTAGTGATTGCTCTGATGGATATGGACAGAGTCGGTTGAAACCTGGAAAAAATTCACCATTCTAGATGCCATTAAGGACATTCATGATTCATGGGAGGAGGTCAAAATATCAACAGAAACTGGAGTTTGGAAGAAGTTGATTGTAACCCTTATGGATGACTTTGTGGGGTCCAAAACTTCAGTGGAGGAAGTCACAGCAGATGTGGTGGAAATAGCAAGAGAAATAGAATTAGAGGTGGAGCCTGAAGATGTGACGGAATTGCTGCAATATCATGATAAAACTTCCACAGCTAAAGAATTGCTTCTTATGAATGAGCAAAGAAAGTGATTTCTTGAGATGAAATGTACTCCTGGTGAATATGCTGTGAACATTGTTGACATGACAACATAGAATTTAAAATAGTACATAAACTTTCTTAATAAAGTAGTGGAGGGTTTGAGAGGATTGACTCCAATTTTGAAAGAAGTTCTACTATGGGTAAATGCTATTGATCAGTATCGTATGCTACAGAGAAATCTTTTGTGAAAGGAAGAGTCAGTTGATGCAGCAAACTTCATTGTTGTCTTCTTTTAAGAAATTGCCACAGCCACCCAGTCATCTTTAGTAACCACCACCCTGATCAATATTGAGGGAAGACCCTCCATCAGCGAAAAGATTTTGAGTTGCTGAAGGTTCAAGTGATTGTTAGCATCTTTCAGCAATGTGTTTTTAATTAAGGTATGTACATTTTTTAGACATATTACACTCTTAATAGACTACGGTATAATGTAAACATAAGTTTTATATGCAACCAGAAAACTTGTGTGACCTGCTTTATTGTGATGTATGATTTATTGTGATAATTTGGGACCGAACCCACAATATCTCTGAGGTATGCTTATATTTCATTGTGATTTTAGTTTGTATTTCCCCATTAAATAATGAATTTGACATCTTTTCATGTGCTTATTTGCCATCCATATATCTTCTTTGGTGAAGTGTCTCCTGATCTTTTACCATGTTTATATTGGACTGTATGTTTTCTTTTAGTTTTGAGATTTGAGAGTTCTTTATATATTCTGGATACAAGTTTTCTGGAGGTATGTATTTGCAAGGATTCCCTCCAAGTCTGAGGCTTGTCTTTTCATTCCTTAACAGTGTCTTTTGAAGATCATAAGTTTTTAATTAATTAAGTCCAGTTTATCAGTTTGTTATAGATTATGTCATTTGTATAGTATCTAAGAAATCTTTGCCTAATTGAGGTCACAAAGATTTTCTCCTTTATTCTCTTCTAGAAGTTTTACAGTTGTAGGTCTTTCCATTTAGATCTATGATTCATTTTGAGTTAATTTTACATATGACATGAGGTTTGCATTCAAGTTGTTTTTCTTACATATGAATATCTAGTTGTTCTTGTGCCGTTTGTCAAAAAGACTGTACTATCTTTTCCCCCTGCATTGTCTCTGTACTTTTTGAAAATCAGTTGCATATACCTGTGTGGGTGTATTTCTGGTTGTCTCTCTCTCTTTGTTCTGTAAATCTATCTGTCTATCTTGATGCCAGTATCACACTGTCCACGTTTATTGTAATTACTGAAACAGATAGTGTTAGTCCTCCAACTTTGTTCTGTTTCAGAATTTTGCCTGTTCTAGGTCCTTCAAATTTCATTATGAATTTTAGAATCAGTTTATCAATTTGTGCAACAAAGCCTGCTTGGATATTAATTGGGATTATGTTGAATCTGTAGATCAATTGGGGGAGAACTGACATTGCAACAATATTTATTTTTCTGGTGCATGAACCAGGGATATTTTCTCCATTTGTTAATAGTTAGGTCTTTAAGTTTTCTCAGCAATATTTTGTAATTTTCAATGTAAAAGCTTTTATATCTTTTGT
>NW_012141747.1:5296599-5323958 GCF_000956105.1 Propithecus coquereli
GCTGGTCTCGAACTCCTGAGCTCAAACAATCCGCCCGCCTCGGCCTCCCAGAGAGCTAGGATTACAGGCGTGAGCCACCGCGCCCGGCCTCTAAATGATATTTTTAAAATCTCAATTTCTGATTGTTCGTTACTAATATGTAGAAATAAATTTTCTTACGTTGATTTTGTATTCTCTAATCTTGCTAATCTGACTTATGAGTTCTAATAGCTTTTCTGAAGATTCCATTGAATTTTTTCATAGATGATTATGTCTGCAAATAAATACAATTTTTTCCATCTGGATACCTTCTATTTTTCTTGCCCTATTGCACTACCTAGGACTTCCAGTACAAACTTGAATAAAGTAGTAGGCATCTCTGTCTTATTCATAATCTTAGGGGGAAGCATTGAATCTTTCACTGTTAAATATTATGTTAGTTACAGCTTTTTCATAGATAACCTTTCTCAGGCTGAGGAAGTTCTTTTTTATGTCTCATTTAAAGAGGGTTTTTAACAGGAATGGATGTTGAATTTATTAAATGCTTTTTCTGCATCACTGAGATTTTTTCTTTTAGGTGAACATGAATTATCAACCTTGCATTTCTTACCTTGTCGTGATATATATTGTATTATATAATGTATTTTAATGTATTAGATTTTTTTCTTGCTAAAATTTATGTAGAATTTTTGTATCTTTGGTCATGAGGAATATTGGTCTGTTTTCTTATAATATCTTTGCTTTTGGTATTAGAGTAATGCTGGCCTCATAAAATTAGTTGAGAGGTATTTTTCCATTTTCATTTTTTGGAAGAGTCTGTACAGAATTACTTCTTCCATAAATGTGTGGTAGGAATTAACCATTGAATCCCTGTAGGCCTGGAGTTTTCTTTGTGGGGAGGTTTCTAACCACAATTTCAATTTTTAAGATATAGGGCTATTCACGTTATCTATTTCTTCCTCAACAAGCTTCAGTAATTAATGTCTTTCAAAGAATTTGTCAGTTTCATTTAAGTTGTCAGATTTGTTGACAAAGCTGTTCATGATGTTCCCTTACTATCTTTTTTGAATATTTGTAGCATCTGTAGTGGTGACATCCCTCTCATTCCTGATATTTATAGTTTGTGTCTTCTCTCTTTTTTCTTGATCAGTCTGGCTAGAAGTTTATCAATTTCAGTAATTCTCTTCAAAAACAACTTTTGGTTTTATTCTGTGTGTGTGTGTGTGCATGCGCGCGCATGTGTGTGTATCTGTTTCACCCTTTTTCATTGCTTTTTCACTTGAAATTTTATTTCCTTTTAGGGTGTAATTGAGGGTGTAATTTGCTCTTTATTGTCTAGTATCTTAAGATGGAAATTAAGTCTTTGAGGTCTTTGAGTATTTATCAAAGATCTTTTCGTTATTGATTTATAATTTAATTCCCTTCTGGCTAGAGACCATACTTGGTATGACATTAATCATTTTGAATTTGAGACTTGTTTTATGACTTTGAATGCAGGCTATCTTGGCGAGTTTGTACATTTGAGAAGAATGTGTCTTTCATTGTTGTTGGAGTGCTCTATAAATGTCAGTCCACCATTTCCTTGCTGATTTTCTGTTTACTTCTATCAATTATTGAGAAATGTATATCCGTATTTCCACCTGGTATCATTTCCTTCTACCTGAGGGATTTCCTCTAACATTTCTTGTAGTGTGGATCTGCTAGTAATGAATTTTTTCAGCTTTCATATATCTGAAAATGTCTTTATCTTGCCTTTGTTCTTAAAAGATAAATTTATTTGGTATAGAATTACAGGTTGCTATGTTCTTTTTTTCTTTTTGTACTTACAAGATGTTGTCTTCTTGCTTGCATTGTCTCTCAAGTGAGATTTGATGTCATCCTTATCTTTGTTCCTTCTGTACATTTTATAAATCTTGTTATAAGTAATTTGATTCAGTATCTCTTGGTATCTTTTTTCCCCCATGTTTATTGTGCTTAGGATTTGTTGAACTTCTTGGATCTCTGAATTTATAGTTTTCAGTAAGTTTGGGACATACTTCCTTATTATTTCTTTAAATATTTTTTCCATCCTCTTCCCAGCCTCATTGTGGGAACTCTAATTGTCCATGTATTAGGCAGCTTAAAGTTGATGCCACAGCTGTTTTTTGGAATTTTTTTTCTTTGTTCCGTTTGGATAGGTTCTACTACTATGCCTTCGTGTTCCTTAATCTTTTCTTTTGCAATTTCTAATCTGCCATTAATCCCATCTGGTATATTTTTCATCTCACACATTTTAGTTTTCATCTCTATGAGTATAATTTCAGTCTTTTTTTGTGTCTTCCATTTCTCTACTTTCTGAACACATGGAACACATTTATAATACCTGTTTTATTGTCTTGTCTGCTAGCATCTAGGTTGGTTTTGACTGATAATTATTCTCATTGGGTCATGTTTTCTTACTTCTTTGTGTGCCTGGTAATCTTTCATTGGATGACATACATTGTGAATTTTACCTTGTTGGGTGCTGTTATTTTTGTATTCCTATAAACATTCTTGAGCTTTGTTCTAAGGTGCCTTTAAGTCACCTGGAAACAGTTTGGTCTTTTTGGATCTTGCCTTCCAGATGTGTTAGGTAGGTCTGGAGTAGTGTTCATTTTCAAACTAATTATTCTTTATAGCCGAGGTAAGACGCTCCTGGGTACTCTATCCAATATCTCATGAATTATGGGTATTTCCAATTTGGTGGGAAGCACTATTGCTGACCCTGTGTGAATGCCAGGCACTGTTTGCTATAATCCTTTTGAATGGTTCCTTCCGCAACCTTAGGTATTTACGTCACACACATACACTGATTAGTACTTTGCCGAGTAGGGACCCTCTGTAGTTCTGCGGAGTTCTCTGTGCTACTGTTTTCTTTCTGGTATTCTGTCCTATGAACTCTCACTGCCTTGGTTTCCTTGGACTGTCAGCTTTGTCTCATCAACTTGGAGAGTCCACTGGTCTCTACCACAGTTTCCCCTTCCTGCGTTGTGGCCTAGAAACTCTCTCAAGGCAGTAAGCTGGGGCAATCATAGGGCTCACCTGGTTTGTTTCCCATTTCTCAGAGGTTGCTGTCTTTTGTTGACTGATGTTTAGGGTCAGAAAACTATTATTTAATGTATGTTGTCTGAGTTTTTGGTTGTTTCAGGGTGGGAGGATACATTGGTCCCTGTTACTTCATCATGCCCAGAAGCAGAAGTCTAGATATCTGTATCAGTTATTACTCTCCAATATAACCAACATTGTTATTTTCAGGTATTATCCCTTAGCCTCTTGATACAGAAAAAATTTTGGTAATTAACATCAGATAGGACATTATGTTAGTTTCCTATTAATGCTGCTGTAGCAAATAACCACAAACTTAGTGGCTTGAAACAACACAAATTTATTATCTTGTGGTTCTGGAGATGAGAAGTCTGAAATGAGTCCCACTGGGCTAAAATCAAGATGTTAGTAGGGCTCTGTTTCTTTCGAGAGGCTCTAGCAGAGAATCTCTTTGCTTGACTTTTCCAGCTTCTAGAGAGAGGCCACACATATTCCTTGGCTTGTAGCATCTTCTTCTGTCTTCAAAGTCAGCAGTGTTGGGCCAAGTCCTTTTCAGGTTGCCTTCTCTCTGGGTTTCCCTCTTCTGCCCCTCTATTCTACTTTTAAGGACATCGGGCTCACCCAGATAATCCAGAATAATCTTTAAAGCCAGCTGATTAGAACCTTAATTTCATCTGCAACCTTAATTCCCTTTTGCCATGTGACCTGACATATACCCAGGATCCTAAGATCAGGATGTGGACATCTTGGATGGGGCTGGTGAACGTTATTCTGCTCACCACAGATAGACGGTTTTCAGCATGTTTTCCTCTGCCTCAGACATTTTTTTTCCTCTTTTTGCAATGAAAAAGAATGGTCTAGAATTTTCTTCTTAACCTACATACATTAAAATATAGTGCTAGAAACAATGAGACTACAAACCTATGCTTTTAAAAAATGTGTTAAGTATAGCTTGTCTATCATACATAGCATTTAGAGGTAGTTTAATTTCAGATGTGATTTAGAAATTTTTATGGATTATTTGACAAAGTTTTGATTGGAGAATTTCTCAGCCAATTGCATTTGGCAATCCGTAGAAACTTTTCAAGCTTGTGGAGTTGATTGATCACCACAAATGTAATTTTAGGCCAATTGTCAACTACCTTCTATTTCAGTATTTTTTTTTCCCCTCTTAAATCGAATAATGGAACCCTCCCCCCACCCCTAACACACACACACTTATCACAGCTAATGTCTTCTGTTTTTTATTGCTCTTATCACACAGAACAGTTTCTGTGTGTGCACTTTTCCTATCAGGGCTTCAGCGTGTCATCTCATATATCAGCAGTCTCAGTGCTTTCTGACAAATGTCAGTGTTGTAGGTCCAGGATTTTCTCCCTGACCTTTACCCAAGATCAACAAAAAAATCAACAAAAGAATCAACAAAATGAAGAGACAACCCACAGAATGAGAAAAAATATTTGCAAACTACCCATCTGACAAGGGATTCATTAAATATAAGGAGCTCCAGCAACTCAATAGGAAAACATTAAATAATCTGATTAAAAAATAGGCAAAGAGTCTAAATAAACATTTCTCAAAAGAAGACATACAAATGGCCAAAAAGTATATGAAAAAATAACATCATTATCAGAAATGCAAATCAAAACTACAGTGACATCATCTCACCCCAGTTAAAATGGCTTTTATCAAAAAGACAGAAAATAACAAACACTGGCAAGGATGTGGAGAAAGGGGAACCCTTGTACACTGTTGGTGGAAATGTAAATTAATACAACCACTATGGAAAACGGTATGGAGATGTGTCAGAAAACTAAAAATAGAACTACCATATCATCCAGCAACCCCCCTGCTGGATATATATTCAAAGGATGGGAATTCAGTATATTGAAAATATATCTGCACTCTCATGTTTATTACAGCAGTATTCACAATAGCCAGGATGTGGAATCAGCTTAAGTGTCCATCATCAAGTGAATGGATAAAGAAATTGTGGTACATATACACAATGGAATATTATGTAGCCACAAAAGAATGAAATCCTGCCATTTGAAACAACATTGATTGAATTGGAGAACATTACATTAAGTGAAGTTAAGCACAGAAAGACAAATCTCGCATGTTCTCATTTGTGGGAGCTAAATATTAAAAACAACCGATCTCGTGGAGACAGAGAATAGAATGATGGTTACCAGGGGCTAGGAAGGGTAGCAGGGAGAAGGGGATAAAATGGGGATAGTCAATGGGTACAAAAATATAGTTAGATAGTTAGAATGAACAATATTTGATAGCACAACCAAGTGACTATAATCAACAATAAGTTAGGATGTACTTTAAAATAACTAAAAGAGTGGAATTGAAATGTTCCTGACACAAAGGAATGTTAAATGCCTGAAGTGAATACCCCAGTTACCCTGATTAATTAATTCACATTATATGCCTATATCAAAACATCACATGTACCCTGTAAAGATGTATAACTATTATATACCCATAATAATTAAAAATAAAACATTTAAAGTTAAAAAAGAAGGCAGTATGCAAGATGAATAATAATTTTAATCATTCTTTATACTACCCCCCCCATGAGCTGCATTAAAAACAAACCAGGCAAACCTGGCTTTTATTTGTCTAAGAATGATTGTCAGTAGGTCAGTAGGGCTCATTTCAGAGCACACAGTCAAGCCAGAAGTTGTTTGTGATACCTACTGCTGCTTTCTTATGCTTTGCTGCTACTGGCACACCCCCGGGTGGGAATGAGTTAAATATGCCCAACATAGCAGACCATCAGAAGTTGGCCAAAGCACTCAGCACTTTGTCCTTGCTGCAGGAGTAGGCCCTCATCATCACCTCCTCTGGCCACAGTCCTGGGACCAGGAGCCCAATTGGCTGAGCACCTGTTCTTTCACCTGGCCTTTTTTTTTTTTTTTTTTTTTTTTGAGACAGAGTCTCACAGTGTTGCCCGGGCTAGAGTGCCGTGGCGTTAGCCTAGCTCACAGCAACCTCAAACTCCTGGACTCAAGCAATCCTTCTGCCTCAGCCTCCCAAGTAGCTGGGACTACAGCTGCGCCACCATGCCCGGCTAATTTTTTTCTATATATTTTTAGTTGTCCAAATAATTTCTTTCTGTTTTTAGTAGAGACGGGGTCTCGCTCTTGCTCAGGCTGGTTTCGAACTCCTGAGCTCAAATAATCCGCCCGCCTCGGCCTCCCAGAGTGCTAGGATTACAGGCGTGAGCCACCGCGCCCGGCCCACCTGGCTGTTTTTTGCCTGGGGTTGAATGCCTGGTAGAATAGACAAGGTCAAAGCTTTGTAAATGGTTGGCTTTTCTTCACACATTGGTTGATCATTTACTTGGGGCAAATTATTTAATTGTGGACTTTTCTCAGCTATAAAATGGGCATACTTAATAGAGTTGTTAGGAACTTTGCATAGGTACTCAAATGTTAGTTTTATGATATATTTACAGAGAAGGCATCCTACTTTTTTTCTCTCCTCTCTCTATACTGTTACCTTTGGCCTATGTCTCTATTTACATCTTCCCAGACCTTCACACAGTGGAAGAAACTGCAGGGGCCTTTTGTCTCTTGGATTAGCCTTAATGCTTAACACCCATATACTTCCTACTGAGCTGTTCCTTGAGGGCAAGGGGAGCCTAAGACCATACCCCAAAAAGATAACCATTTCTTTAAGGTGTTTCTTTTTATTTTAATGATGTATTCAAATTTTGTATGTATCCATGCTGGTTCTGCTAAAAAAAAACAAAAAAACAAATTTCCCCAAGTGGGGACCCGTGGAAGATGTGTCTCATGCTTTGTACTTCTAGCTCACAACAGCACATTTCTGGAAACATTTCTATACTGGCCACAATAGCACTATTACAGTAATTCTCAGTCAACAAGGAGAATGGAGTGGAATGTTGCCAGGGTCTTGGTTCGCAGAGGTAGACTAACCTGGACCCTCCCAGGTCCCCACACAACTCAGCATCAGATAGATTGTTGTGAAGGGTAGAGAAGTGAATGATTTTGTGTTGTTCATGGTAATACCAGGTAGTAAGTCCAGTGTTGTATGAAAGACTGCTTTTTAAATGAGGGCATGTGGTGGATCCCAGCTACTTGTGGGAGAATGTGCTTGGCTTTCAGTTTCACGGTTTTGTTCCTGCAGATTCTTACTGCATCAAATTGTTTTACGTGAGCAGGTTGTATGGAATAATCTTCACCAGATGGGTATGTAGATATGTTTCTGACTCATTGTAGAATGCATGCTCTAAGACCTGGAATGGCGGCCTGGGAAGAGGAATGACAGCACAGAAAGATACATTCAGAGCCGTTAGAGAAGGCCTGAAAGTGTCATTAAATAGGATCTGAAAAGGAAATGTTTTTGAAAACATGGGCATTTAGGTGTCCACAGACAGAATTAGAGGAGGAAAGAGGTAACAGACTGGTGGGGGAAAGTCTCTAGGGAAGGAGGTGGTGGGCAAAAGGGCCCAAACAAAGGGAGCTTGGCCAGGGCCTGGAAGAAACTGGTGATAAAGCAACAACTGTCTATCTAAGCAGCCTCCCCCAACCCCCATCTTTTGGGGTCCAGCCTTAAGATACGTATTGTACTATGTACAGGGTGATTTCTCTTTTGTACAATTGAACATGAAAGGCTTAAATTATACATGCCCAGCAGTCACAATACATCAACAGATTGTTCTGTAGTGAGTTTGTCAGCTTATTAACTAACCTAAGGGTTGGAATATCCTTATCCTAATGGAAAGGATATGTTTTAGAAAACAGGCTCAAATGGTGAGTTGGGGAAGGGGTATAATCCTCCTGATAATGGTAGCTAGGAAGCTCGTCAGCTCTCTTGTCTTCACCACGCAAAGACAGTGGAAGCTGCTGGAAGTCACTCTTGCTTTGTGCGGGCTTCCCTACAAGCACATGCCAACACTGTTTGGCATACTTTCTGAAGATTTATATTTTTGTCTGAACTTATGTCTTTTGAGGGTGGAGCTTGTTCTCAGAGACCTTATTGCAGGGAAAGAGGAGTACCCACTGTGTTGTCTGCATTGTGTGAGGTACGCGGCAAGTGCTCAGTAAATCTTGACTCAGTTGAAATAGTGGCATTACATACTGATGGAATGGTTTGTGAGCATTCCCATGTTTACTCTGGAGTTCATGTTAATGTTTTAAGATGTTAACATTAAAACACCACTTTTTTTTGCAGGGGGAGACAGGAAACATAGACCCTCTGAGCCCTTATCTGGTCACCAGGCTAGACTGAACACTGGCAAATTAATTCATTAGTTTTTGTTCAATGGGTACCATATCCTAGTCTGGGTCTAGAAAGATGAGGACACAGTTTTGGCCTATAGGAGTCTGCTATGGTGGGGTGAACAGGCCTGCAGACAGTCACTTACAAGTGGTTGGCAGGATAGGCCAGGTGGTGGGGACAGGGCTATCTCAGTGTACTGGAGAGTTTACTTAGAAATAAGTAACCAATTTTGGGGTCTTATGCCTTAAGATATAGCATTTTAGAATGTGTCTCAGAGTTTTGGATTATTTTTCCTTTCACTGCCTGCTACCTTAAAGAAAAAAAACTACCATAAAAAAAAAAAAAAACCTAAAAAATGATGTAAGACATCCCAACAGGATGTTTTATGTGGGAAGACAGTATGGTATGATAAAAAGATCATAAGAGGCTCTAGTACTTACTAGCTTTGTGATCTTGGATGAGTTACTTATCACTCAAGAGTCTGTTTCCTTTTAGACTAAGTGGGAATAGAAGTATTTTGTGGCATGTTGAGGAGGTTAAACTTTTGGTTTGAGGATGTTTATCTACCTTCACCTTCTGTCCTCCACTATCAGCCCTCTTGAAAAATTCCCCATGCAAGGTTTGGACTAGTGTGTATATAAGTTTTTCATTACAAGTAGTGTGTTAATTCCTTATTTCCATGTGATCTTTATGCTTCGATTTTTGATTCTCTCTCCTTTCTGCCAGTTGGTCTGTACCCAGGGAATTTAAATAAATGTAATTCTCTAAAACATTCCATTTTGTGGTCACATACGAATAAATTTACCCACTGTATTGTTTTGTATTATACTTCCTGTTCTCTGTCAGTGTGCATCTTTCATGCAACCTGTGTTTTTTTAGCACGCTGCAGGGCTCTGAGAATGTGTTTATGAGTAAGATAGTCATTAGCATCTAAGAATTTCTTGTTAGAGAGACAGGCATAAACAATTACAGTGTGGGATTAAAGATACATACCAAGGTGAGTGTGCCACAGGAGGGAGTTAGGTTGACTGTATACATAAGCCCTTGTATTGATCAGCTTGTATAATGGAGAGAAGAATTCTAGTGAGGGTATTAGGTCTGGATCTGTGTAACTTAGTTTTACAGTGAGTCAAAACAGTACTCTGTAAGTTCCATCTGACTTACAACCCCTGCCACCCATCTAATAAGTGTGCTGTTTGTTTGTTTAAGTGGTGGGCAGGTGTGGGTGAATTCAGACCTGTGAACACTCCTGGAAAAAGTTTGCCAGAGCAAGCACCCGTCTTCCTAAGTGATCAGTGTTATCTTACCTGAGCAGCCTAGCTGCTATCTCGCTGCTGTAGAGACTAAACATATCGCTGGTGTGGAATATGGGCTTGGCTATGACCTTGAGCAAGTTATTTAGTCCTCGTGCCTCAGCTTCCTAATCTGTTTTCATGGTCTACTAGAAGTATCTACCTTCTAGGGTTGGTGTGAGTACTGAATTAGGTCATCAGTAGGGCTTGGTATGTAGTAAATGCTAGATTAGTGGGAGCTTTTGTTATTAATACATATTTTTATTATGTTTCAATCTAGACTACTTGTGTAATGCAAGGAGAACTAGATTGCAGTTATTTTCAGTTGGACTAGACCTACTCCTTGGTCTGAAGGTATTCCATGTATTCAGTTCAGCAAACATTTATTGAGGGCCAGTGTGTCAGACACTGGGTTGGTCATTGAAGCCTCTGAGATGAAGAAAAGGTGATCCTTTCCTCAAGTAGTTTATACCTTTTCTTTGTTTTGTTCTCTTTGGTTTCCCAAAGTACTTTTAGGATATGACACTCAAAGAATTAGATTTGAAAAGTAGAAGAAATTTTAAAAATTAGAAAAATGTTCTTTCTTTTAAAGTAATATATTAGGTAGTTTAAGGGAAATTACTTTTTCCAGACCTGTTAACCACCCCAGAAAAATTTTGTCTGAGTTGGATACCAGACACCTTGGTGGTTTAACTACTGCTGAATTATGTTGCAATGAGCAGAAAACAGCCACCTTACTCTATGAGGCTCACATGTTCAGTGTATGTATGCATTCTGTCAGCTCTAATAACCATTCTAACATATTAGATATTTATGATAGAAATTTGTTTTATGACAGGGAAAAATATATAGATACTTCTGTCAAATTAATGATGGCAAAGAAATTTGATAATTTCATATTAAATTTTCCTTTTGATTAATTTTTTTCTTTGTAGGTTTTGCTTTCTCTTTCACTGAATTATTCTTTCATTACTGTTCTTTCTCTGCTTATTTAAATTTTTAGATCTAATTGAAAGAGCCATAGTAGGAAACTTGGCTAATGCCATCTATTTCTACCTTTATGTGAATTTCAGAATTACATTTATATCACTTAGGCAAAAGAAAGGTAAAAAATGGCGTTTGAAGTTAACCTGTCAAGGGGTAGGCAAGTTTTACACAATCTAAATTCACTGGAGAATTTCTTCAGATTTTTATAAATGGTAATTTTCATTACACTAGGGAATTTTTAAACAATCTATGTTGTTCATGAGATCAGATGAATTGGTGCCCAGTCATAGGGCTTGTCACAGCCATCCAGATCCATCATTCCTGGTGTCTACTAGGTCCTTAGCAGACTGGCTCCATGATTGGCCCTGATAGTAGGTGTTTAATAAGTGGTGGCTGTTACGTGCCAGATATTCTATGCAGTAATACCTGTTTTGATAAGAAATGTATCCATATTTCATAGATGAGGGGACTGGGTTTAAAGACCAAGAGTTATTGTTTTCCCAAACTTTCGTGATAGTAGTTAATAGTAAATATTTAATAATTTTAATACTTGGTAATTTATCCCTATTTTAGAGATTAGTACCTTCCTTCCCAGGACTTGTTGGGATTAAATTAAGAGTAGTGCATGCAGATTGACTAGCACAGTGCTCAGTGTGTAGAAGGCATTCAGTAGATGTTGCTAGACATTTTACTCGGGTTATTTTTATTTTGATGTGTTTTTCTGTCTGGAAGTGAAGGTGTGGTTTAAGGAAGAACAATCTGCACTAGGATTGATTTAGTCAAGGGCATACATCTCAAGTATGTATTTAACAAGCTTGATATGATAAAAATAGATCCATTCTTACTTGCATATGATTTTTGCTTTCCTCAGTAACATTTATTTGACTATTTTAAGGAAATTGCTGAAGACACTGACTTCTTTCCCAGCTGTATTTCCTTGTGATTTATTTGCAGTAAGACTGAATTTACTCTAAAAGGGAGGTGTGCGGCTTGCATATCAATTTCAATAATAGGAAGTGACACGAACAAAATTGCAAGGAAGTAGAGGTCAAACAACAGTCTTGAATAAATCCAATATAAAAGTAGAATGCCATAACCATTCTCCTAATTTCCTAAGTTTAACAGCAGTTTTATTGAACTTGTAGATGCTGGTGGTCTTTATTTTCTTTTTTCTGAGGACATATGAGCTCTCCTGATTGAGAAAGAAAGAGACTTTTGACTGCAGCTGTATGTGGTAATAATGGGTGTGTAGGGATCACTACCATCCTATTGGTAGAACATTCAGGAATGTGAATGCTTCGTTGGCCAGTTTTCTTGAAAGTAGGTTGGAGTATTAATTAAAACATTACCTATGCCACTTTTATGTAAGCTTGTGGGTTACAGAAGTGAATTTGGGAAAACATTTACGTGTGAGAAGATGACTTATTCTTTCAAATATTAATTAATTCCATATCCAGATATTTTGAACTTTTAACAGAATTTTACCACTGTGCATCTGAATCAAAAACTTTTTAAAATATGTAATATAGTACAAACTTTATCTGGTTTTTAAGGTGAAAATCAAATTGTTCTAGCAATCTCAAAATTTTTTAAAACTAACTAGTTCCTGGGACCTTAAGGGAAAAGAAAAAGCAATTGAAAAGCAGTACAACTCCTTTTTCTTTTACCTTAACAAATGAAATTAATAAAAGACAGAAATGAGATGACAACTGTGTGCCTTAGGGGAATTTAGAGCCTGTGGTGATACATACTTTAAAATAGCCCTGTATGGTGACTGAACTTTTTTATACTAATGCCAACTTTGTTTTTTTTCCATCATGTTTTAACTAGTTTTATTGAGGTATAATTTGCATAGAATAAAATTCACCAGTTTTAAGTGTACATTTTGATTAGTTCCACAAATAAACAGTTGTGAAAATACCTTCATAATATAGGACATTTCCATCATCTGAAAAAGTTCCCTTGTGCCTCTTTGCAGTTAATGCCTTCTCATCACTGGTTTCAGGTAACTACTGATCTTTCTGTCATTGTAGTTGTTGCTTTTTCTAGAATTTCAAATAAATGGAGGCAAACTACAGGACGTCTTTTGTGTTTGACTTGTTTCACCTTGTATAATGCTTTTGAGATTCACCTATGTTGCATTTATCAGTTTGTTTTCATTGCTTAATAGTGAACTATTATGTAGATACACTGTACTATAATTTAGTTATTCACCTGTTGATTTTTCAAGTTTTGGGCTATTATAATTAAAGCTTTTATGAACATTAGAGTAAAAGTCTTTTTGTGAACAAACGTTTTCATTTCTTGTAAGTAAATACCTAGGAGTGGATTGATGGGTTGTATGGGTAAGATTATATTTAACTTTATAAGAAATTGTCAAACCATCACCAGCAGTGTACGAGAGTTCCAGTTGCTTTTGCAGTACATCTTTGTCCACACTTGATGTTGTCAGTAATTTTAGCAGGTGGGTAGTGGTATTTCATTAGTTTTAATTTGCATTTAGGTAGTGGCTAATGATACTGGGCATCTTTTATGTGCTTTTCAGCTATTTATAGATCTTTTGTTTTTAGTCAGATCTTTTACCCATTTTTATTGAGTTATTTATCTTACTAACTTTTGAGAGTTCTATATTCTGGATGTGAATCTTTTATTAGATATATATAGCTAGTATTTTTTCCCAGTGTATGGTTTGCCTTTTCATTTTTTAAAATGTTTTTTGAGAGTAAATGTTTTAAATTTTAATGAAGTACAATTTTTCAACCTTTTTATTTATGGTTCTATGCTTTTTGTGTCCTAGAAAAATTTTTGCCTACCACAAGGTCACAAAGATTACTTCCTATGTGTTTCTCTAGAATATTATAGTTTTGGCTATTGTATTTAGGTCTATAATGCATTCTGAGCTAATTTTTGCATATGGTAGGAAGTGGGAGTCAATATTCATTATTAGCGTATGGATATTCGCCTGTTCCAGCACAACTTATGAAAAGACTTTTGTTTCTCCCATTAAGTTGCTTTGGCACCTTTATTGAAACTCAGTTAACTCTGTATGTACATGTCTGTTTTTGTATTCTCAATTCTGTTCTGTTGATTTACATATCTGTCATTTTGTCAGTACTTTATGTCTTGATTACTACAGCCTTTTGTTTGTCTTTAAAGGAGGCAGTGTAGGTTCTCCAACTTTGTTTTTAAAAATTGCTTTTGGCTATTTTAGTTATTTCCATTTCTATATAAAGTTCAGACTTGTCAATTTCCAAAAAAAAAAAGCCTGCTGAAATTTTGATTGAGAATACATTAATCCTACAGGTCAATTTGGAGAGAATTGACATAACAACCTTGAGTCTTTAATCCTGAACATGATGCATCTCTTTAGGTCTTCTTTCATTGCTTTAAATGGTATTTACTATTCTTTTATGTTTTTTGGATGCTGTTGTTAATGGAATTGTATTTTTATTTCATTTTTCAATTGTTCATTGCTTGTATACAGAAGTGTAATTGATTTTTGTTAATTTGTATCTTGTAACTTTACATGATTTACTTATTCTAATAGAACCTTATTTTGTCGATTCGTTAGGATTTTTCTACAAACATGACCCTGTCTATAAATGAAGATATCTTTACAGTTTGTTTTCCAATCTGTATGCCTTTGCTTCTTTGTATTGCCTCAGTACAATGGCCAGGAGTTCCAGAATGAAGTTGAATAAAAGTGGCAAGAATGTACATCCTTGCCTTGTTCACAGTTTTAGGGAGGAAGCATTCAGTCTTTCACCATTAAGTATGATGTTAGTTGTAGGGTTTTTAAAATAGATGCTCATAATCAGGCTGAGGAAGTTCTTTCTATTCTTAGCTCACTGATAATTTTTGTCACAAATTGGTGAATTTTGTCAAATGCTTTTTCTGTATGGTTATAATAACAAGTTTTTCTTTTTTTAGAATCTTAATATGGTAAAATGCATTGATTTTTTTTTAATGTTAAAACATCCTTGCATTCCTGGTATTAGCTCCATTTGGATGTTACATATTCATTTTTATGTATTGCTAGACTCAGTTTGGTAAAATATTGTTAAGCACTTTTGTGTCTGTGTTAATGAGAGGGATATTGGTTTTAGTTTTTGTAAAATATTTTGTCTGTTTCTGGTGTTGGGATAATGTTGGCCTCATAAAATGAGTTGGGACATATTTTTTTTCTGTGATGCTGAATTATATAGAGTTAGCCTTAATTCTTTTGAAGTGCTTCAGCATCATTTGTTAATTAGAATTCACCTGTGAAACCATCTGGAGCTCAGACAGGAAAACTACAAGATGATCCTGGAATATTTTATTGTGCCAGAAAGCAAAGAAGTGCTCAAGGATTAATGGGAATTTGTTAGAATGACACAAGAGCTGGCTTGAAGGGATTCCCATTGGCTGAATTTGGCACATTTTAAACATCAAAGAATAATAATAGTAATCAGTTATACTGGGGGAAAAATCTATGAATCCATAATGAAAATGAAAAGGGTGGAAGGAAATAAAAGTGGCATTACCAAAGAACACCATCTAGTAAATGTATAGGAATGATTGAATTAGAAAATCGACATTTTGCAACCACCACTGTAATCATTGACTCAAGCAGGGATCATCAATAGGTGCTAAAATAATTGGGTGAAATGTTATTGGATATATGCACACTATCTCAAAGTTCTCCTTTTGGATTATTTATTATTATACAAAAGGAAAAAGACATCTTTATGATGGAAAGATCTGGTGGATACTACGTTAATTAAATGATCCAATTTAGTGTCACCAGTAAGGACAGACAAACTAACATATCTGCCTTGTGATGGGGTACACATCATTTATATATTGTTCTTGCCAAAAGTGTTTAAAGTGAATCTAATCATGAGGGGGACAGTAAAGCAAATCAAGATTTTGGGATATTCTGTAAAACATTAGATCTTGATTCTTCAAAAATATGTCATGAAGGACAAAATTTGAGGGGACTATTCTAATTTAAAGGAGACTAAAGAGACATTACAACCAAATGTAATGCACCATCCTTGATTGGATTCCGGACTGAAAAAAAATTTATAAACATTTTTGAGTAGAAAGTTGAGAAAATGTAAACACAGACTATATATTTTTTAATGTTATATATCAATATTGAAATACTTGTGTGTGGTAATAGAATTGTGATTATGTAGGAGAATGTCCTTGTTCCTAGGAAATCCATGCTGGAAGTATTTACTGGGAAGTGTTTTGATGTCTGTAGCCTACTTTCAAATGGTTTGGCCAAAAAAAAAAAAACATAACATAGGTAGAAAGGGAGGATGTGCTAAAACAAATCTGACAAAATATTATTCTTATAATTATTCTGTAGATTAAAGTTTTCTACAGTAAAGGGTTTGGCAGAAAATGTTTCCGTGTTTGAGAGTCAGGGCCACAGTGGCTCTTCCAGGCCTTTACCATGTGGCCGAAACAGTTGGTTCTACACACCTGCCCCACTGTCCCCCGCAACCTCCTCCCAGGCACAGATGACCTGTGTTAGCTTATTGAAACATACCTACCAGCATCAGCTCCCTCTGTTACCCCTCCCTTCTCAACCTGTTTGTGTCCCCAACCACACGTTTCTTCAGTCTTCAGAAAGAGCATTTCTTCTCCTTTCCAAGGCTAGCCCTTCTGTTTTCTTTGACCTTTGAGGCTCCTGCTTTAAAGTCTGGCTTCTCTCTGCCACTCAGAAACCTGTCTCAACACTTAGCAGTGGCTTCCAATTGGCCAACTCTGGTGGTTTATTTAAAAGTCTCTTCCAGGCTGGCCTCATGCCTGTAATCCTACACTCTGGGAGGCTGAGGCGGGAGGATTGCTTGAGCTCAGGAGTTCGAGACCAGCCTGAGCAAGAGCAAGACCCCGACTCTACTATAAATAGAAAGAAATTAGCCAAAACAACTAAAAATAGAAAAAATTAGCCCGGCACGGTGGTACGTTCCTATAGAACCAGCTACCTGGGAGGCTGAAGCAGGAGGATGGCTTGAGCCCAGGAGTTTCAGGTTGCTGTGAGTGACGCTGACACCACAGCACTCTAGCCCAGGCAACAGAGTGAGACTCTGTTTCAGAAAATAAAGTCACTTCCCCTCTTTCTCCGTCTTCTCTGTAAGGTAGGCTTTGACACTGTTGAACCCTCCTCTCTCCTGGCTTCTATATTACATGCTCTTTTTTGTTCCTCTTTCTCATAAACCTCTACTGTCAATGGCTCTACTGCTGCCCAAGGGAGGTTCTGCCCTATATTAAACTATAGACTTCAACTCTTTACTATTTTATCCTTGGTGATTTTTGATAACTTAGAGCATAGTTTTCATCTCTCTGTTGGTGTCTCCAGCTCTGATCTTTTTCCCAAAGTTTAAATGCTGTCTTGGAACTGCTTCCATCAACATTTTCACTTGCATATTTCATTGTTATCTCAAATCCTGTTTGTCTGAAGTTGAATTAAGCCTTTCCTTTCTTCTACTCCCTTTCAAATCTGGTGCCTTCTTTCAGTGTAACAGATATTTTAACACATGGCCACACTAGAAAAAAATTTCCCTGGGGCCACAGTGTTTTATTAAAACAAAACAATCCTTTTTAATTTGTTATTTTTATTGTCTTCTGTGTGTGAGTTATATGCAACGCAATCCATGTTTTTAGAATTAAATTGTCAATATTAATTGTAACAATAAGAACATCAACAAGTAAGATTTTCATGAACCAACTGCAGGGTTTTGCTTCACAAGGTCCTGGGCTAAAAACTAGCTTGAATTAAAATACAACTCACGTGGCAGTCAATGTGTTAAATTACCAGTCTTCAAAGCTTGTGTATATCACTATAAAATGCAGAATCCCAGGGTCAGTCTCAGACAATGTGATTCAGTACATCTGGATGTAGGCTCAGAATTCACATTTTACTGAGTACCAAGGTAACTTTATGCAGAGGTCCAAAGACTCCACTTTGAGACCTGCTACTTTAATTATTAGTTTTAGGGTTAGATATTGTGCTATTTCACTGTGGGCTTTCTCTATCTTCAAGAAGCTGATCTTGTTGGGAGACTCCTTGTAAGTATTGGAGATTGTTAAGAGGCACCCTGAGCTTGAATGTTGCAGAGGGGCAGACCTGAGCTTTCCTGTGGTAACTCTGCCACTTCCCAGGACCTTAGGCAAGTTACTGGAAAACAGGACAAATAGCACATAATTTCCAGGGCTTAGTGTGGGCTATGGCTCAGCTTCTGCTTCCCTTTCCAGCCTTTTCTCTAATTCCTCCCAGTGCTCCCTAAATTTCAGATCGATGAAATGACTTTTGTTTTCTTACAGAATCATAATTTCTCATACCTCTAATTCTTTTGCACCATTGTACGTTATGGTAGGAATGGCATACTTTAACCTCCTTGTTCATCTGACTCTGCCTTGTCTTTCAGATGTAACCACACTACAAACCCTTGTGGCTGTTGGTGGTGTCAGTGCACCTGGTGCACCCAGTGCTTGATTTACTCATCTATGTCCCATCTTAGTATATGAGCTCCTTGAGGATGGGCAGTGTCTAGCCTCAGCCCCTAGCACAGTGCCTATGTGCAAAAGCTTTTAGTTAAAAGTTTTCTTGTTTGTTTAAATAAATTATCAGAGTGCCTGCTATGGAATTAGCTAATTGTATTTTGGAGAAGTAGTTTTGAAACTTTCTTCATCACTTGTTTGTCAATATGCTTGGCAGCCATGCCAAAAGGTGTAAGCTTTCCAGCACGTTTGCAAAAACAGGAAATGTATGTCCTTTTGGAATAGAAATTTTAACACTTCCAACATATTTTTTTCCGAATGTCTGAGAGGTAAGATGTTTCTTTTTTTAAGTTTATGTCTGTAATTGACTCACCCCACAATGAGATCATAAAATAACCTTGCCCCTTCCTACCCTATGAGTTAGCTGATGCCTTCTGTTTATAGCCAGTGGTCAGCACCGAAAATGAGATTCCTAGAGCTTTGAAGCAAACCAAGGCAGACTAGAGGTAAATTAAGTTTTGAGCCTAGTTAGTAGAAGGAAAATATATGTATATAAAATGATGTTTTTATATTCATGTAATCAAAAGTAAAACACATGACTAAATAACTTTGAAAATAAATAATAAATTAAAATTCATAGCAATGCCAAAATTTAAATTTAAGTCAAACATTAAGTACTTGGGCACAATGGAATTTTTGTTTGCTTTTTGTTTTTGTTTAAACATTACTGGGTTTGGAACCTGCCAAATTTGGTGTTTTCTAATTGTTTTTCTTTTTATAAAGCTTCACATTTATTCAGACATTTAATTTCATTTTAAAATTAATGCTATTGGACAATTTTTTTTTTTTTTTTTTTTTTTTTTTTTGAGACGGAGTCTCACTCTGTTGCCCGGGCTAGAGTGAGTGCCGTGGCATCATCCTAGCTCACAGCAACCTCAGACTCCTGGGTTCAAGCGATCCTACTGCCTCAGCCTCCCGAGTAGCTGGGACTACAGGCATGCACCACCGTGCCCGGCTAATTTTTTCTATATATTTTTAGTTGTCAAGATAATTTCTATTTTTTTTAGTAGAGACGGGGTCTCGCTCTTGCTCAGGCTGATCTCGAACTCCTGAGCTCAAGCAATCCTCCCGCCTCGGCCTCCCAGAGTGCTAGGATTACAGGCGTGAGCCACCGCGCCCGGCCTGGACAATTTTTTAATTTAAAATTTATGTCAGAGATGAGGAATAAACTATTAAAGACTGGTAGTAAATTAAAATTTTTGGACCAGGCATTTACAAAAATCATGTTTAGTAGTTTATACCACTTAATGAAGAAAGACGTATTTTTAAAATCTTTACTTCTAATTATAACACATTCTCAATTTGACATAATTTATATGTTTTTACCCCAGTTACTACTGTGCCTAGGAAAATTTTCCAAACTTTTTAATTTTCCAAACTTTTCTTATGTCTTAAGTGCTACTCGTAAGAATTCCTTGGGAAAAAAAACATGAAGTTTTAATTTGTACCCTGAAACTGATCAAAGTATAAGAGATCAGTACCACATGAATTAAAACAAAGAATAGAGTAAAAAAGAAATAAGTGCTATATATATAATCAAGAAATTAGCTGATGGGACATTGTAACTATTTCACATTTCTATTTAGCACAAGCAAGAATAAGTCGGTTCTCAGGAAAATATTTGGCAGTTTTTTGCCTCTGGGTCTTTAGTTGCTCTGTCAGCATTTATTGGAAATGCTAGCCTTCCTCCAGTGAATTATTTTTGTACCTTTGTCAAATCAACTGGGCACCTTTGTGTGGCTCTCCTTCTGGATCGTCTGTTCTATTAATCTGTGTATATCCTTCTGCCAGTGCTACGCTGTCTTTGAGTACTCTAGCTATTTCTAGAGTAATGCTACCCATACTCATATTCTGCCTTAATATTGGGTAGAGTAATTCCTCCCACTTTATTCTTATTTCTCAAAATTGCTTTAGCTATTTTAGGAGTGTACCTATGTAAATTTTAGAATAAACTGTTTGTGTCTATAAAATGTGTTGCTGAGATATTAATAAACCTGTATATTAATAAACTTGTATATTTGGGGAGAATTGACATTTTGCTGTATTAAATACTATAATCCATAAATACAGTATGTACGTTCATTTAGGGTTTTTTTAGTATTTTTTAGTTTTTAGCATATATCTGTATCTGTACATATCTTAAGTGTATATCTTGAGTATTACATTTTTTTGATTGTAAATGGTGTTTTTAATTTTTGATTTCTACATGTTCATTGTTAGGTATATAGAAATGTTACTGGCTTTTATGTGTTGATTTTATATCCTACCACCTTGATGAACTTGTTACAGCAAATGTTACAGCAGGTGGTTCCGAAGACAAACTGAGCAGCACATGGAGAGTCGGAGAATCAAGGTTTATTCACCAGCAGGCTCAGAGGGGTCTCGCTATCAAATTCTGAGCCCCGTCTACCTGATTTCTCCCATTTTATTAGGTTGGGGTGGTCCGAGGGGTGGGGTCTCAGGTGGCTAATGTGCCAGGTAATAGGTTAGTTGATGCACCAGGTAATAGATAGGGGTCTTCCTTATCAAACTCACTTTGGGTTTTTTCATAGGTTCCTTTGGGTTTTCTATGTAAACTATCATATCGTCTGCAAATAGGGAAAGTTTTGTTCTTCATTCCTGATTTGTATGCATCTTGTTTATTTTCCTCGCCTTATCGCAGTGGCTTAGAATTTCTGGTACCATGCTGAACACCTTTTTTCCAGTCTTGGGAGGAAACCATTCATTCTGTCACCATTAAGATGTAGATTTTTGTAGATGCTCTTTATCAGGTAGAGGAAGTTCCAGTGTGTTCCTATTTTGGTGAGAATTTGTGTTATGAATGGATGTTGGATTTTGTCAGATGCTTTTTCCTCATCAATTGACATAATCATATGATTTTGTTATTTAACTCTTAGTATGTTGGGTTCCATTGTTAAATTTTGAAATACTGAATCAGTCTTGCATATGTAGAATAAATCCCACTTATAGTGTGTAATCCTTTTTTATATATTGCTAGATTCAGTTTGCTAATATTTGTTGAGGGTTTTTGCATCTAAGTTGTAGTAAGGGATGGTGGTCTATAGTCTAACGAATTTTTTTGCAGTGGTTTTATCTAACTTTGTTATCAGGGTAATATTAATACTAACCTTGTAAAATGAACTGGGAAATGTTCCCTTTTCTGTTTTCTAGAATAGATCATGTAAAATTCGTGCTAATTCTTCTTTAAATGTTGGGTAAAATTTTCCAGTAAAGTCGTTTTGGCCTTGGGGATTTCTGTTTTGGGGATCTTTCTATTTACAAATGCATTGTCTTTAATGGCTGTAAGCGTGTATGCAGGCCATCTGTTTCATCTTGGTTGAGCTTTGGTAGTTTGTGATTTTTGAGGAAGTGGTCTATTTTTTGTAAGCTGTCGAATTTATGAGCATAAAGTTATTCATACTGTTCCTTCAGTAAACTTTTAATGGCTATGGCAGTTGTATTGCTGTCCGCTGCTTCATTCCTGGTATTTGTGCATTGTGTCTTCTCTCTTTTTATTTGTGCCAGTCTTACTAGGGACTTGTCAATTTTGTTGATTCCTTTTCAAAGAATCTGCTATTTGGGTTTCATTGATTTTTCCCTTATTTTTCTGTTTTCAATTTCATTGATTTCTGCTGTTATTTTTATAATTTCCTTTATTCTACTTGTTTTGGGTTTATTTTGCTCTTCTTTTTCTAGTTTTTTGAAGTAGGAACACAGATTATTAATTTGAGACCTTTTCCTCTTTTTCGTATTATTGTCCCATAAGTTTTTCTCTCAGAACTGTTTTTTGATATATTGTATTTTTATTTTTATTCACTTCTGTGTGTTTTTAATATTCTATTGCTTT
Organism: Propithecus coquereli; assembly: GCF_000956105.1. Classification (NCBI taxonomy): domain Eukaryota; kingdom Metazoa; phylum Chordata; class Mammalia; order Primates; family Indriidae; genus Propithecus; species Propithecus coquereli. The sequence continues at coordinate 5,318,581 of NW_012141747.1, forward strand.
TGGGCCCATTATTTATTTAGAAGTATGTTATTTCATATAGAAGTGTTTGAAGATTTTAGCATTTCTGTTATCGATTTGTAGTCTGATTGCATTATGGTTGGAGAACATATCAACATAAGGTTCACCAACATTATGGTTGGAAAACTCTGAATGATTTCAATTTTTTAAAAAATGGAGATTGGTTTTATGACCCAGGATATGGTCTATCTTGATGCATAGTCCACAGTAATAGCTTTAAAGGAATGCATATTATGTTGTAGGATGGAGTATTCTATAAATGACTTTTAGATCCTGTTGGTTGGTGGTGCTGTTCAGTTATTTTATGTCTTTGCTAATTTTCTCTTTTTGTTATACCAATTGCTGACAGTGGAGTGTTGAAGTCCCCACATATAATTATGGACTTTTCTATTTTTCATTTTAGCTCTATCAGTTTTTGTTTCATTACTTGGCAAATCTGTTTTTTGGTGCTTTTACATTTAGGAGCAGTATTTCTTCTGGGGGATTGATTCTGTTATTATATAATGTTATTCTTTGTCCCTAGTAATTTTCTTTGTCTCTGAAGTCTATTTTATCTGATATTAATATAGCCATACTTGCTTTTTAAAATAATATTAGCATGATATATCCTTTGTCAACCTTTTTATGTAAAATTGATATGTTCAAAATAAGTTTGTTTTAAACACTATAGTTAGATCTTGTTTACTCCACTCTGCCAATTTAATTAATCTACCTTTTAGTTAATGTGTTTAGGCCATTTATATTTAAAATGCTTATTATGTTAGAGCCTGTCTGCCATTTTATTTTTTATTTTGTCTTTGTTTCCTGTGTTTCTTATTTTTTACTTCATTTTCTTACCATTCTGTGGGTTACCTGAACATTTTTTTTAGGATTCCATCTTGTTTTATTTGCTTTTGAGCATATTGCTGTGTATATTTTTCTTAGCGGTTGCTCTAGGTGTTACAGTATGCATAGCTAATCTGTCACAGCCTACAGATACTAGTGTTTTACTGCTTCAAGTGTAGTATCCAAATCTTGCTTTCATTAAGATCCCTTTGCCCTCTCTACTTTTTAAAATATAATTTCCTAAAGTACTTCCTCTCCATATACTAGCACAACAAGGAGGATAGTCTACTTACCCTTTCCTTTCTTCTTGTTTCCTTTACGAAATTCCAAGCCTTCTTTTGTAATTCCAAGCCTTCTTTTGTAATTCCCTTTCTTTTTGGAGAGGTTCCTTAGCCATTCTTTAGGGGTAGGCTTGGTAGTGACAAAGTTTTTAGTTTGATAATGTCTTTATGTCCCCTTCTTTCTTGAAAGATAGTTTTGCTAGATATAGCATTCACAATCTACAGTTCTTTATTTGAGCATTTAAGAAATGTTATGTCACTCCTTCTGGACCTTCATGGTTTCAGATGAGAAATTCACTGCCATTTGAATTAGTGTTCTGGTATAGGTAATGTGTCATTTTTCTTGGTTGCTTTTAAGATTTTTTTGTCTTTAGTTTTTAGAAGTTTAATTGTGATGTGTCTTGGCATGGATTTCTTTGGGTTTGTTCTGTCTGGAATTTGTTTGTAACTTTATGTCTTTCCTTCAGCAAATTTCAAGAGTTTTCATTTGTTATTTTTTCACATCCTTTTTCAACCTTCAACCTCATTTTTCAGCTCTCCTGTAAACTTCTGATGGTATGAATATTAGATCTTGCGTTATTATCCTGCAGGTCCTTGAGGCTCTCTTCATTTTTTGTTTCAGCCTGCTTTATCACTCTTTTGTTTGGATTAAAAAATTCTATTTCTTTATTTCTTTTTTTTGTTTTTTTTTTTTGAGACAGGATCTTACTTTGTCACCCAGGCTGGAGTGCAGTGACACAATCACAGCTCACTGCAGCCTTGAACTCCTGACCTCAAGCAATCCTCCTACCTGGGCCTCCCGAAGTGCTGGGATTACAGGCATGAGCCACCACACCCTACTGAGAAGTTCTATTGATCTGTCTTCAAGTTCACTGATTCTGTATGGTACTAAATGACTCTGAAAGGTGGAAAGAAGGTGGACTGGCTAGGGACTTACAGGAGTTGAATGACACTAGAGTGAGTTCCCTGTGTTTTTTTTTCTGTTTCCTATATGTCTCAGAATGGAGTGCCCTACAACTTGGAAGCGCCAACAGACATGAACAACAACAAAAACAAAAAACAGAAAGCTCTAACCTCTCTGGCCTAAGGATCAGGGAAAGGGAAGCCCAGCAGGGATTTAGCATTGAGACATTTTGCCCAGTGAGTGGCAGTGGGCCTAGTCTGCCCACAGCAGTGGCCCCAGCAGAGATAGAGTGAGAGACTCACCAATGGGGTGACCATAGAACAGGCCAGGTGAAGTGTTGTCCATCCCACAGGTCTGGCAGTCCCCCACCCACTTACCTAATTATACCATGCAGCCTAAGGATGTGCCTTCCACCCCTTTGTGTGGCACTGGAAGGTATACAGTGGGGTCTCAGGCAGCCAGAAGAACAAAGCAGACACATACAGCATCACAAGGGCTTACAAAACTAAATTTCTTTGGAACTGTAGACCACAAAAGTAGACCAGAACCTATGTGTTAATCTAAATGAGGACATGTTTTTCTAACCACTTTAGATCATTAATTTCACTTAAAAGGATTTTTGCCTTTTAAAATATGTCTGGTCATGTTTAATGTGAGTCTCTACCATCAGTTGAATTATTGGTTTATTCTGCTTTCTGCTTCTGTTCTCTAGGTCTGTCATTTTTTTCTTTAAAATGTGTAGCTCTAATAAATCCTAAAACTGTGGTCCATGTGTTCTATAGGAAATGAGTTCATCTCGGTTTATTGGCTATTTCCAACTTCATTGTACTTCCTCTACTGCAAATTTATGCTGTTAAGAGGATATTTGTACTTCAAAACTAAGCTTGGTTTCCGTCTTTGAATCTTTATTGGCTAAAATATTTGTTATCATTGATTACAAGTTGATGGCTGAGTAGTTTTTAATTCCATTGTGTTAGGAAACCAGACTGGAATCTTAAGCTGATAAATCAAGATGCAGATGTAATAAACACTGGACTCTAGGAATCAGCAGACCCATGTCCTAGTTCTGGCTGTGAACTTATTCAACTTCTGCGTAATTTCTGAGGTGCCCTTAATGTTTGAAAAAGAAATATCAAAACAGTATTTCTCCTAAGTTGCTGAGGTTAACTGTTTTCCCAATCTTTTGCCATGTGAAAGAGAACATCCTAAAGAAACTCTACCCTGATGCTCTTTGCTACAGTGTGGAGCAGGTAGCAGGGGGAAAAAGAAGTTTAGGGACATGAGGATCATGTCATCTTGGAGAGGGAACTGGGACTACAGAAGCCACAAAGACAGTCTGGGAGAAGTCAAGGAGAGGAAAGATAGGGATATCCATGAAATATAGTACTGCTACCCTCAAACTTTGACTAATTATTTTTTAATAAAGTGCACATATCTTAAGTACATGGCTTTTTGGATTTTTATATATGTATGTGTTTGTGTAACTACCATTCAGACAAAAATGTAGACTATAAAGCTTTGCCAACATTTTTCACTGGGAAATACTTTTTTCCATTCACTGTTTTATTGCAGTCATCAGGTATCACAAATATGTCACATAGGTTTGAGAGGGAATATTTCAGCATAATAGGCCAGTTGGGTAAGTAGATACAAAGAATAAGGCAAGGAGAATGGTTGCAGTTTTGGAAAAAAGCCTTCATGTAGTTAATATAGGATAGTGATTTGGAATCCTTCAAAATCACTGGAATCCTTCTACATCCTATATAGGATGTAGAATGAAATATTGACTTTTTAAAAACAGGTTTTTAAAGGTATAATTAATGTACAATAAACTGTATACATTTTAAGTGTACAGTTCAAGTTTGGATTCATATGTACCTGTGAAACTAGTACCACAGTGAAGATAATGAACATGTGTACTCTCTCAAAGTTTGTGACCTTTTGTAATCTTCTTCCCACTTTTGCAAACCCAGGTAATAGCTCTTCTGCTTTCTCACTGTAGATTAATTTGCATATTATAAATTCTATATTGACAAAATCATGTAGTATGTACTCTTTTGTTGTCTGCATTCTTTCACTCAGCATTATTATTTTGAGATTCATCTGCGATATTGCATGTTTTGATAGTGTGTTCTTGCTGCATGGTATTCCATTGTGTAGATATACCACAATTTGTTTATCCATTCATCCATTGATGGGAATGTGTGTTGTTTCCCCTTTTTAGCCATTACAAATAAATATTCATGTACAAGCCTTTGTATACACATATGTTTCATTTCATTTTGGGCAAATACCTAGGAGTGGAATGTCTGGTAGGTGTATGTTTTAACTTTTTCAAAAACTGACATGTTTTCTAAAGTGGATGTACCCTTTTACATTCCCATCAGCAGTATAATAGAGTTCCAGTTCCTCCACATCCTTGCCAACACTTGATATGGTAAGAATTTTTGATTTTAGTCATTTCAGTGGGTATGTAGTGGTGGCTCCTTGTTATTTATTTATTTTTTCACTGTGGTTTTAATTTTTATTTTCCTAGTGACTAAGTACCTTGAGCAACTTTTCATATGCTTGTTTTTGTATGCCTTATTTCACATGCTACTCATATTGTATTTGCTTAAACGTTTATTCAAATCTTTTCTGCATTTTTAAAATTAGTTGTTTGCTCATTTAGTTGTAAGCGTTATTTGCATATTTTGAATACAAATCCTTTGTCAGAGATATGTTTTGCAAATATTATTTCCAGTTTGTGGCTTGTGTTTTTATAATAATTTCATAACAGTGTCTTTTGAATAGTAAAAGCCTTTTCAAAACTTTTTAATCAAATTCTTATCTTTTTCTTTTATAATTCATGATTTTTTTTTTTATCCTACTTAAGAAATCTTTGCCAAACCTAAGGTCACTAAAATTTTCCCTTTTGTTGATTTCTAGGAGTTTAGCATTTTAACTCTTACATTAAGTTCTACCATTTGTTTCAGGTTGATTTTTGTAAATGTTGAGGTGTCCCGGTTCTTTTTTTTTTCTTTTCTATATGGCTATCCATTTGTACCAGCACAGTTTCTTGAAAAGATTATTTTTCCCCTATTGAATTGCCTTGCTACCTTCATTGAAATTAGTTGACCATATATTTAGGGGTCTATTTCTGGAGTCTATTCTGTTGCACACAGCTGTTGTCTTTATGTCACTATTACCCTTTCTTGATTACCATGGCTTTAAGTCTTAAAATCAGGTAATGTTAAGTTCTCTAATCTTTTTCAAAATTGTTTTCACTATTTTGGAATCATCTTATAAATTTCTACAAAAAGAAAAAAAACCTGTTGAGATTTTGATTAGAATTGCATTAATATGTAGAT
>NW_012141747.1:5326243-5331420 GCF_000956105.1 Propithecus coquereli
ACTCTGGAAATCAGAACCCTCTTCCCCCCCGTTTGTTGTTACTGTTTATTGTTGTTGTTTGTTTAGTGACTTTTTTCAACTAGCTCTTTGAAATCTGTATTATTTATAGTGCATGGCCCCTGAAGTCTTTACATGGTTAGTTTCATGGTTATCTAATGATTGAACAGAGATTTCTGTAAAAACCTGGAACCAGTAATTCTCCCCGTCTTTGCTGAAAGGTGTGTGTGTGTGTGTGTGTGTGTGTGTACCATCAACATGCAGGCAGGTGGCTGTTCTTTAGCCTTCATCTTCTGTTAGCCCAGAGCCTCAAGGTCAGCCATATGTGAGAGTTTAGGGATTTCTCAGTTCTTCAGTGAACATACACACAACCCCACACATGCCCATAACTTTCTAGATTGCCAGGAAGATGTCAGAGCTTTGTAAAGCTCCTATGTACAATTCATTCTCAACTTTTCCTTTCAAACTTTTGGGTTGGTTTGTTGTTTGGCTCAACTGTTACCCACCACCTCAAGTTGCAGCCAGGTTTTTAAAAGTCCCCTCAAAATGTTTCTGGCAAACATTCCCAGGCTCAAAGCTTTTCATAGTGGGAAAGCTCTGCATCATGTCAAATAAAAACAGCCTTCCAGGTGGGGTTTCACAGGGAATCATCAGACAGGTCAAATAAAGACAATTTTATGGAAGGGGTTTTGAAGGATCTCCAACATTGTCTGTCTCCTCTCTGCCTTGACTGTGAGACTGCTGGTTTTCACCTCTTGAATGTGGCTGTTGGTTATAGTGCTGCCACAGAGCTGGGGAGGAGAGAATGGGGATAGGATAAGTTAAATGCCATGAAGCTCACTATTCTTGTCAAGATTCAGCTTTTTAAAAATACATTAACATTCCATGGATTGCTGCAAGCCTTTGGTTAATTTCCAGAGTTCTTAGAAAGTTTATTTGGATGCTGCCAATTTTTTTGTTCCTGTTATGGGGAGAGGATTTTCAAAAATTCTTAACTTTGCCATTTTCACCGACAGTACTCTCTGTTGCTTTTATTTCCTTTTCCTGTACTATTTTGTTTTTCTTTCAAGCCATTGCCAGTTCTTAAATCAGAATCAGTCTTTAATGATCAAATTAACATGGATAATGGCATGTAGATCCTGAAATTAAATTTCATAATCTTAACAAATATTATAAATACTAACGTATTTAAGAATCACCCTTATAAAAATATTTTTAAGGTAAACTATTGAGCGGATAGAAATAATTGCCAGGATTTATCATTAGCTATTTGGGTGGTAATTAATTTTTTTAATGCAAATTCTTATTGAGATAATTTTAGGATCACATACAGTTGTAAGAAATTATACAGAGATCCTGTGTATCCTGTATCTAATGTCTCCCAACAGCAACCTCATGATAATGAATACTACAAAATCACAACCAGGATACTGATATTTTGATAGGTGTGTGTGACTTCTTTTTCACCATTCTTATATTGTGGTTTTAATTTGCATTTCCGTGATGGTTAACGATGTTGAACATCTTTTCATATGCTCATTTGTCATCTCTATACCCTTTTTGGTGAAATGTCTGTTTTTCTTTTGCCTGTTCTCTAACTGGATTATTCTTTTCTGTTTGAGTTCTTCATATAGTCTAGATCTTAGTCCTTTGTTGAATATGTGATTTGTAGATATTTTATACCTTTTTGAAATTTGTCTTGTCATCTTCTTAACAGGATCATTTGAAAAGCAAAGGTTTTAATTTTGATGAAATACAGTTTATCAGTTTTATCTTTCCTGGATTGTGCTTCTGGATGTCAATTCTATAATAGTTTCATAGTTTTACATTTTACATTTAGAGCAGTGATCTATTTTGAGTTAATTTTTGTATAAATTATGAGAATTAAGTCACGGTTCTTTTATTTTTGTTGTTTTGTCTGTGGATGTCCAGGTGCTTCTGTTTCATTTGTTGGAAAGGCTATTCTTCTTTACTGAATTGCTTTTCCAGTTTTGTCAAAATCAGTGGGACATATTTGGGTCTATTTCTAGGTTCTCTGTTCTCTCCAACTGATTTATGTGATCCCTCTGCCAGTGTGACACTATCTTGATTACTCTAGCTATGCAGTAAGTCATAATATCTGATAGAGTGATTCCTCCCACTTTATTCTTATTTTTGAAGATTATTGTAGTGATTCTAGGGGTTGTGCCTTTCTATCTAATGTTTTGAGTACACTTATCTATGCCAACAAAAAACCATCCTGGGATTTTGATAGGAGTTACATTAAACAACAGATCAATTTGGGAAGAATTGGCATCTTTACATTTTATGTCTTTTAATCCATGAACATGGTGTGTCTTCCCATTTATTTAGGGCTTCTTTGAGTTCTTTCATCAGCATTGTATATATTTCAGTACATATATCCCGTACATCCTTTCTTAGATTTATACGTATTTCATTTTATTTGGAATAGTTGTATTGTTTTTATTGTTGGTTTCTACATATTTGTTGTTAATATATAGAAATGCAATTGATTTTTGGATTTTGGTCTTATATTCTACACCTTTGCTAAATCTACTTACTAGTTCTAAGAAGGGTTTCTTTTCCTTTTGAGTCCTTGCAGTTTTCACATATACAAGTGTGTAGTCTGAAAACAGAGACAGTTTTATTTCTTTTCTAATGTGTATGTCTTTTTTTCCTTGCCTTGCTATAATGGCTAGAACTTCTAGTACCATATTAAATAAGAGTGCTGAGAGCCACATCCTTGACACGTTCCCAGTCTCAAGGCCTGTACATTCAGTCTTTCACTAGTAAGTGAGACATTACCTGGAGGTTGAGGTTGAGATAGTTTTACTTTTCTCCTATCTTGTTGAGAATTTTTATCATGAGTAGGTGTTGGGTTTTGTTAAATACTTTTTCTGTGTCAGTTGATTCAATCGTGTATTTTTCCTCTTTAGCCTGTTGATAGGGATGAATTATGATGATCAGTTTTTGAATTTGGAACCAGTCTTGCGTATCTTGAATAAAAATCACTTGGTCATGATGTGTAATTTTCTTCATTGCTAGCTTCAATTTGTTAATATTTTGTTGTGAATTTTTTTGTCTAAGTTAATGAGATATTCTGTAGTTTTTTAAGTAACATAAATAATGTAAAATTCACCACTTATAACTATTTTTAAGTGTACAATTCAGTAGTATTAATTACATTCACAGTGTTGTGCAGTCATCACCATTATCTATTTCCAAAACCTTTTTGTTATCCCAGAGACTCGGTAACCATTAAGCCACAACTTCCCACTGTCCCCTAACCCAGCGCCTGGTAACTTCTAATCTACTTTCTTTCTGAATTTGCTTCTAATCTATTTTCTTTCTGAATTTGCTTATTCTAGATATATTATATGAGTAGAATTACAATATTTGTCCTTTTGTCTAGCTTATTTCACTTAGCATAATATATTCAAGGTCCATCCATATTGTAGCATTTATCAGAATTTCTTTTTTATGGCAGAATAATATCCTACTATGTATATGCCATGTTTTGTTGATTAATTCATTTATCTGTGGCAGACACTTGGATTGTTTCTGTTTTGTTTGGAGACTTTGGGCACTATACTCACGTGTTGCCTAGCGATGGAGATATGTTCTAAGAAACGCTTCGTTAGGCCATTTCCTCACTGAGTGAACATTGTAGAATGTGTTCAGACAAACATAGGTGGTATAGCTTATTGCTTCTAGACTACAAACCTATACAGCATGTTGCTGTACTGAATACCATAGGCAATTATAACACAATGGTGAGTATTTATGCATCTAAACATAGAAAAGGCATAGTAAAAATTTGGTATTATAATGTTATGGAACCTCCATCATATATGTGGTCCATCATAGACCAAGTCATTATCATGTGGCACATGACTGTATTTAAATTTTTTATTTTATCTAGCGGTCAGCCTGTTGGGGTTTATCACACAGGTTCTGACCTACTATTGTGGGCTGTGGTTCCAGTAACAGCTTAATTTTCAGAGCCTTTGCAGTCTTATTTTGGTCTGCTTGTTTCATATGGTGCTGCTGGTGCCCCTACTTGTCCCAGCCCTTGTGCAGGATCAGGGGAGGGGGTCATAGCAGGGTTAGCTTCAGTGTTTTAGTGATTTTTCTGATGCTTAAGTTATTAAGAATAGTTGGTGGTTCTCAGGCATTTGTTTTACATTTTATAACTTAAGTTTACATATCTTTTAATATGAATTAAATACATTAGGATAAAATGAAGGTTCATTATATTACTTTGTCATTAGCTATAAAATTAATTTTGAGAAACCTTTCTGGCTCTCATTTTTAGATGTGCGGTTTCTATCCTGCACATCTGAATTATGTAGAATTATATTTTGAGTTTTAGTAAACAACATGGTCACAGTCTTTAGGAAGTTGATAATATTGAGTGGTCATGATAAAATTAGAATTTGACTTATATCAATTTCTTTATATTTTTCATGTAGAAAGATGACATATGTTACATATTTCAGATAATAAAATTAGGAAAGAAACAAAGGTTTGATCATAAAGTATCTCTCCAGCTAGAAGGGATCCATATAGACCTAGTCCAGAATGGTTAAAATTTTGGTTATTGAGCCCTTTCTTGAAACAAAATCTTGAGCAAGTGTAACTGTAAAAGAAGTATTAATATCATTAACAACAATTAATTCTAAAATACCAATGTCATTATTTTAACCAATATTTCTTATCTTCCATTTCTCAGACTTTGTGTTAGGCACAGATGATTGACAAGCAAACCAGAAACTATTACAGATGGTGATAAGAGTTAAAATAGGGCATATGATAGAGGATAACCAGACTGCTTGTAGAGTCGGGAAGGACTTCACTGTGAGCAGTAGGAAGTCAGAGACTTGAAGGAGAGGAAGACACCAGCCACAGAAGAGCATTCCAGGCATAGTGGCTCTTTGATACAGGATTTGGGGACCCTCTTTGAGACCTGCCTGTGTGGCCCTTTCTTCTCTTACTGGTTTTTGTAGAGAAAGGTTTAAAGGTCACGGATTTGACTAGTGCAGCCTCCTCCCCTTGTGGGTGAGGCAACTGTGAAGGCTAGAAGGTAAAGATAACCAAATATAATAGAAATAAAAGTAACAACTAATAATTTTTTTTTTTTTTTTGAGACAGAGTCTCACTCTTTTGCCCGGGCTAGAGTG
>NW_012141747.1:5332920-5340023 GCF_000956105.1 Propithecus coquereli
TCTGTCTCAAAAAAAAAAAATAAGAAAAAAAAAGTATAAAATTAGGCAAAATACTTTTGGGAGAGGAAGCAGCTATCCGTTGTGGTTTTGAATCTAGCAATGTGGCGATGTGGGAACTTGACTTGCTTTGGTTACTTTTTAAATTTTATAGCTTAATAACTTAACACATGAAGTCATTTAGTGCATATCTGGTGTTCTGTTTTTCTAGGCATACAATTTAAAGTTATCATAATTGGTCATTTAAAGCAAAATATCCTAATTTGTTTTATGCCAGAGTTGAATCCTATTTATTTCTACGTCTTTTAAGGAAAGCTGATGATGTGTAACACAATATTTTTCTTTTATGGCTTTATAAAAGCAGCTGCTGCTATTAATTTTTTTCAGCTAATACAATTCATGTTTTTTAAAAAGCTCCTAATTAAAAATGCAATACACCCAAATTATATTACTGACTTTATTTAGTTAAGTTCTCATCAGTTAGATAAAGGTTTGATCTAGCTTGATTGTGGGAACTCACGCAATGGTTTGTTATATTGGAACTCTAATAGCAGCCATCAAATATAGCACATTTCCAGTTCTTTCTTGTTGGTTTCCTCTGCTAACTAGATTGAAAGCTTCTAACTAAGAGGCTCTTAGTTTTCATCTCTTACATTGTGAGCATCTGCCTATTCAGTTAATTCTTGTTCTTTTATTGTTTGCCTTCAGTAGGGTATAACAAAAAGATTTTCTGAATCTTCTGAAATTTTAGTTTGTGCTAAAAGGTTGGGAGAGAAAATGAAGAATGAGATGGATGAGCTGAGCAGAGCCTTTTATATTCATAGTCCTTTCTTCTGAAGGATTTATCACTTTATTTGGAGAAGTTCTTGTGCACTACAGATAAACTGTGTCAGTAATTCTGTTAGAGCCATTAACTCTGATCTCAGTTTTAAAATTCCACTACAAGCTAGAACTAGAGATAACATAACCAGTAAAAGGTCATTTGCATCAAAGAATACAAATGGCAGTGCCTATTATACCTGAGCAAAAATGTGGGACTTCATTCATGCTTTCAGTATTTATTGAATGTTCTCTGTGTGCAAAGACCTGGTAGGAGATGGGCAGAAGTAGAGTGGGCTGGCACTGTGATTGAAGAGAAACACGGGACATAGAGGGCAGGGGTTTCCCAAAATAAAATCGGATATGATTACTAAACTAAGGGGAAAGGGATGCTTGGCAGGCAGGAAGACACCATCCAACTAAACAATGTAATTGAATTAGCTAGTATCCCACTCTGCTGCTTGACTTTCAGCTTTAGTCATATTAACGTCCCAACATCTTCCCTGAATCTCAAAAGACCAACAAATAGGAGTCAGTGAATTCCATATTAAGCCAAATGAAATACCATTGTTTCATGGTTTTTTAAAAAAAACTTTATGTTTTAGAATTATACAAAAATTGCAAAGATAGTACAGAATTCTTATATGTCCCACCCCCCTAGTTTCCCCTATTATTAATATCTTACATTAGTATGGTACTTTTTAAAAAAATAATTAATCAGTATTGATACATTATTATTAACTAAAGTCCATATTTTACTTAGATTTTCTTAGTTTTTACCCAATTTCCTTTTTTTATTCTAGAATCCCATCTAAGATACCATATTACATTTAGTAGTCATGTCTCCTTAGGCTCTTCTTATCTGCGATGGTTTCTCAGACTTCGTTTTTGATGACCTTGACAGTTTTGAGGAATATTTAGTCAGGTATTTTGTATAATGTCCGCATCCCTCAACTGGAATTTGTCTGTGTTCTTTTCATGATTAGACTGGAGTTATGGGGTTTGGGAGTTCAACTACAGAGGTAAAATGCCATTTTTATTATTAAATACATTATATCAGGAGTACATACTGTCAGTATAACTTTTCATAGCTAACATTGATCTTGATCATCTGCCGGAGGTAACTTTTGTCAGGTTTCGCCACTGTTAAGTAACTCTTTTTTTCTTCCTTTCTATACTGTATTCTTGGAAGGAAGTCACACTATGTATAAGGAATGGGGAGTTATGTTCCACCTTAGAGATAGCAGAGTTTCTACATAAATTATTTGAAATCCATCTACATGAGAAATTTGTCTCTTCTTCCCCGTTTATTTGTTTAGTAATTTATAGCAGTGTGGGCTCATGGATATTTATTTTATACTTTAGGTTATAATTCAATACTACTTTATTTTGTTGCTGAAATTGTTCTAATTTTGGTCATTCGGGAGCTCTTTCTGTTGATTCTTCCTTCCTTTCCATATCCCCCTCAATGTGGGTTGCGGGGGTTGATTTGTTATTAGTACTTTCTTACTGTCCAGCACTATAAGATGCTCCAGATTCATCTTGTATATTTTGTGCCCCTGTGCAAGAATCAGCCATTGTTCCAGGAAGCCCTGATTCCTTTTATTGGAAAATAGTATTAGAACTAAAGATCTGGGTGCTAGGTGTGTTCTTTGTTACTGGTGTGTCATTGCTTCTAGGCCCTCTCAGGTGACAGAGCAAGGAAATCTATGTGTATACTAACCCATGTATATACACATCTGTAAATATTCCCATAGGTATGTAATAATCTATATTTTACTAAACATGAGTTCATACTGATATCACCAACTCTAATCCATTACCACATGGATCATTCTTGCCTCCTACCCTTGTTTCTATGTAAACTCCTATTCTAACACTGAGGAACCTGGCTCCTACCATCTGTGTATCTAATTGTTCAGTTCCAGTGTATGTGTATAGTGGCATCAGAATTGTTAACCCACATCTCCATGGGAACTAGAGTATATAGTGTGTATACAGTTTCTTTTACCTTTAGTCTTACATATTACATTCATTTCTAGAGTTACTTAGGTCAGCACTCTCCCCTCCCACTTCAGTAAGGTTGTTTCATACATTTGTAATCAGTTAAATTGTTTTGTCACATTCTGCATTCCATCCTAGGATCCCCCATCTCCTAAACATTTTTTTTTAATACGCGTTACACTTGTAGTCACTCTTGGTGTTTGTTGTAAAGTTCTGTTTTGACAAATACGTCATGTCAGATATCCACCGTTACAGCTTCTTACAGAATGGTTTTACCACCATAAAATATTTCCTGTGCTTCAGTTATTCATCCTTTCCCTTCTTCCCCAAGACCCTAGTCACCACTGATCTCCATAATTTTGCCTTTTCCAGAATATCATGTACTTGCAATCATATAGTATGTATCTTTTTCTTCTACTAATATTCCATTAATGGATGTACCACAGTGTGCCTATCCATTCACCCATTGAAGGACATCTTGATTATGTCCAGATTTTGGTGATTATGAATAAAGCTCCTATAAGGAGTTGTGTGCAGATTTTTGTGAGGACGTAAGGTTGCAAATCAGTTCACTAAACACTAGGAGCATGATTGCCAGATTGTATGGTACAATTATGTTAGCTTTTAAATATCATGTCTTTGCATTGTTCTGTTTCCTGGATCAGAATAATCTTGCTCTTTTCCCTGCCCACTTCCTACCCATTCCCTTTTGACTATTGATCTCAGGTCATATCATCACTTCAAAAGGGCTGATGATACAGAATTTCAGCTGCTCATTTTTTGGGGGGAAATATAATACTCTAGTGATTTTTTCTGTGTGCTTACAATATTTTCAATTAATCTATCAGGAAAATAAATAGCTGCGTCTAGTTGCATTTGACTGTTTTATGCATTCTCATGGTATAGCAGGAATAGATACTTTGAAGGTGATTTACATAGCCTCTGGATTGTTGAAACTACTTTGTTATTGTATTAAGTTGGTTCATTTTAAAGTATTTCATAATTGCTAAAATCCTGAAGTCTTAGTCATAGTTTCCTTTTTAACTATCACCATCAAGCAATGTATTTTTAAACTGAAAATTGTATTAATTAACTTTAAGGTAAAAGATTTTATGAAAGTCAAATTTATGTTCCTGTAAGTGATACTGTATTTTGTTTTCTTCACAGCATTCATTCAGTCGGAGAGCATAATAGAAGTATTGCGTTTTGATGATGGAGGGCTACTACAGGTAACTTTGTTAAGTTGAAGAATTATTTCAGTGTTAAGCATTGAATAATACGTGACTATTATTTTTCTTTTAAAAATGTAACTGGTTTCTCTGAAATATATTTTGTGAACTTTATTTGTAGATGGGTCAGTAGAATCATTAGTAATATAAAAACCTTAGCTATGTGAGTTATCTTTTAGATTAAATATTTCTTTGAAATGCATAGTCATCATGGTATTAAAGCTTGTAAGTAAGAAAATCATGACTGTGTAGCAAGTGTGTGTACCTGTAGCCCTGAGGGTATGGTGGCTGATCAGGAGCACGGAGTCTGTGGTAAGCTGTCTGAGTGTGAATTTAGATGTAGGACCTCAAAATATTTATCTGGAAGAAAACTTCTCCAGACAGCGTAAGTACTATAGATTTCATCTGTCTGATACTTCCACTTACCATCCTAAGCCACATCTCTAAATATATTATACGTAACATTAGAAAGTATAGTCTGATAAATATCTTGTTCTTCCTTTCAGATCTAGTTCAGATATCACCGTGAAACCTATTTCAGTCTTTCTAGAACTAAAAATAAGTTCTAGAATTTCAGAGCAGTATAGTAACAAGCCATCTTAACTAACACACTGATTTCTGTGGCTAGGTGTTTTCTCCTTTCTTCCAAGCTTTTATCATATTCTATATCTGTTATTACTTAACATCTTTGTAATGATAACATTTATTTTTCAAGTACCATGCTGTTTGGTGGCATGACTGATAATTTTTTATTCATTTTATATTCAAAGGAAACCAAGGTTTTGGTTAAGAAAGTTGCCTGAGATCCCATGACTTTGTGGTAATGGAACTGGCACTAGAATCCAGTCCACTCCAAGTATAAAATTGTTACTCTCTTTATTACATGTAATAGTAAAGGCAGGAAAGTAAAAATTAAAATAAGATCAAGACAATAGAGAAAATAATTCTACTAAGGACATGGAATAGGATTTTTATTTACATTAGTATAAATTTAAATTTAAATTTTATACACTAAGCCAAACAAAAAGAACACGAAAAAAGTAATGAATTTTAAGAATTTTTTTTCTCTGACTGAAGCTAATAAGTCTTTTGGAAGACAAACTTTTCTTTTAAATTTTTAATAAATTTGTCATCCTTACCTTTACATAAGAGATATTGAGAAACATAGTAAGCAATGATTGCATAGTACTTGTGGAAAGTCTTTGTATAGCTTTTTATATTTTAAAACTGAATAAAAACTGAATATAATGAGCTCTAATTTCGTAAAGCCTTTCTACCAGAAAAAGATCTTAGTCTCTTTTTTCTAGTTCTTAAATCTGTTTCAGCATGAGACTTGGAGAACCTATGGGTACGAATGTTTAAATATCTTCCTTTAGGTAGTTGTTCACAGGATCTGGATGACAGGCACATCAGGACTGGATTTCTGGAAGATTACTTAAGTGTGGTTGTTCGTTACTGATTGAGGAAGGATCTGTGTCCATTAGGAACTAGACACCTAGGTTGCAAGTTGATAATCTGTCTTGAAAATTCTGGAGCATCTATTTTGGCCGAGGGAGGCTGCCAGTCCATATCTAGATGGGCTTGGGTATGGAAGACCTTATAGACTGGAATGTGATTTGCTCATACTCTTTGGATCTGTTCAAATGCTTGGACAAAAGCTTGATTAAGACCTCAGAATTCTATGGCAAAGGTAATTTGGTCTGGAAAAATGTTGAGGGCAGGTAATGTAAGCTGTTTACCTCAGCCACAACGAAACCTCTCTAAGACTCCTGCAGAATGTCTAATGTTGAGATGCTATATGTAGTATATTTTTTATATATATATATATATATATATCTCCCCAAAGTAGCTGAATGTAAGACTCTTTTGAATAGATGTATATAAATTGTTCATTTTAATGTTGAAGAATGTTTCCCAGAAACAGCAATTTTGATTTTGACAAAATGTTACTTTTTCTGACTGTAATTTGCCAGTAGGTTTGAATATTTCTTAAATAACTCCTGGTTTCTTATGGTATGATTAGAACAGAAAATGTATGTGTAGCATTTCTGTGGCAGAATATATATCATTTCTCTAAATTAAGTTTAAGCTAAAGCAGGGAGAGTGTCAGTGCAACAGCCTTGTTTTATATTATTGAAACTGTGAGTTTTGCCCAAGAACATTTCTCTCCAGATCTGCAATTCATGTTATATCCATGTGGCTTGACTCAGTAATTTTTTTAATTCTCAAAATCAATTGATAATAAGTTAGTAAAAATTGCTAAACATAAAAAAGTTGCTAGAAAGATTAGACTTGTTTTTTAAAGATAAGGAAAATGAGATTTATAGAGATTAAATAATTTGTTCAGTATTCAATTGCTAGAGCAGGAATCCAACATCCAGTAAATACCCATCATACGTAGTTCCAGAACTCTTTCCACAACATGATGTGTTATGCAGTTCTCTCAGATGCATTCCATAGGTTCCCAGTTGTAATGTTATGTTATGATTTGAAATCATGATCCCCTTAGCCCATGTTTCCTGTAGTTAGGTGCTTTGGCCATTGTCATTCCTATTTGCCTAGGCTACTAAAATTTAGTATATAGAATGTGTAAAGATCAAAGGTTTCCTAAGATGGATACAGACACTAAAGAATCTGCATCTCAACAGAAGGAATCTGCATTAGAACTTGGCACTGTAGGATGTCCTCAAGTATTTCAAACCAGCATTCCCTTCTAACTGATCAGAATAGTTGGCTCTTCCTAACCTGCTCCTTTGAAAGATTGTAAAATGGAATAACAAAAGATACTCTTTCATTTACAAGCATTAATCTGTTTACAAGCATTAAATCTGCTTCCTGATCTAACTTTCTTGTCAACAAATGAAGATAAATTCCAGGAAAAAGCCTAGCTCTGTATTTTTTTCACTGTCTTACCAGTATAATAAACAGAATTTTAAAATGTTGGAGGAATGTTCACAGATTGAGAGCACATGCAGAATTTAAGACAAAATGGAATTCTAACCACTTAATTAGATACCCTATAATGAATCTTCTTTTAGTATAAAGGAAGTATAA
>NW_012141747.1:5351304-5354793 GCF_000956105.1 Propithecus coquereli
CATATTTTACTTAGATTTTCTTAGTTTTTACCCAATTTCCTTTTTTTATTCTAGAATCCCATCTAAGATACCATATTACATTTAGTAGTCATGTCTCCTTAGGCTCTTCTTATCTGCGATGGTTTCTCAGACTTCGTTTTTGATGACCTTGACAGTTTTGAGGAATATTTAGTCAGGTATTTTGTATAATGTCCGCATCCCTCAACTGGAATTTGTCTGATGTTCTTTTCATGATTAGACTGGAGTTATGGGGTTTGGGAGTTCAACTACAGAGGTAAAATGCCATTTTTATTATTAAATACATTATATCAGGAGTACATACTGTCAGTATAACTTTTCATAGCTAACATTGATCTTGATCATCTGCCGGAGGTAACTTTTGTCAGGTTTCGCCACTGTTAAGTAACTCTTTTTTTCTTCCTTTCTATACTGTATTCTTGGAAGGAAGTCACACTATGTATAAGGAATGGGGAGTTATGTTCCACCTTAGAGATAGCAGAGTTTCTACATAAATTATTTGAAATCCATCTACATGAGAAATTTGTCTCTTCTTCCCCGTTTATTTGTTTAGTAATTTATAGCAGTGTGGGCTCATGGATATTTATTTTATACTTTAGGTTATAATTCAATACTACTTTATTTTGTTGCTGAAATTGTTCTAATTTTGGTCATTCGGGAGCTCTTTCTGTTGATTCTTCCTTCCTTTCCATATCCCCCTCAATGTGGGTTGCGGGGGTTGATTTGTTATTAGTACTTTCTTACTGTCCAGCACTGTAAGATGCTCCAGATTCATCTTGTATATTTTGTGCCCCTGTGCAAGAATCAGCCATTGTTCCAGGAAGCCCTGATTCCTTTTATTGGAAAATAGTATTAGAACTAAAGATCTGGGTGCTAGGTGTGTTCTTTGTTACTGGTGTGTCATTGCTTCTAGGCCCTCTCAGGTGACAGAGCAAGGAAATCTATGTGTATACTAACCCATGTATATACACATCTGTAAATATTCCCATAGGTATGTAATAATCTATATTTTACTAAACATGAGTTCATACTGATATCACCAACTCTAATCCATTACCACATGGATCATTCTTGCCTCCTACCCTTGTTTCTATGTAAACTCCTATTCTAACACTGAGGAACCTGGCTCCTACCATCTGTGTATCTAATTGTTCAGTTCCAGTGTATGTGTATAGTGGCATCAGAATTGTTAACCCACATCTCCATGGGAACTAGAGTATATAGTGTGTATACAGTTTCTTTTACCTTTAGTCTTACATATTACATTCATTTCTAGAGTTACTTAGGTCAGCACTCTCCCCTCCCACTTCAGTAAGGTTGTTTCATACATTTGTAATCAGTTAAATTGTTTTGTCACATTCTGCATTCCATCCTAGGATCCCCCATCTCCTAAACATTTTTTTTTAATACGCGTTACACTTGTAGTCACTCTTGGTGTTTGTTGTAAAGTTCTGTTTTGACAAATACGTCATGTCAGATATCCACCGTTACAGCTTCTTACAGAATGGTTTTACCACCATAAAATATTTCCTGTGCTTCAGTTATTCATCCTTTCCCTTCTTCCCCAAGACCCTAGTCACCACTGATCTCCATAATTTTGCCTTTTCCAGAATATCATGTACTTGCAATCATATAGTATGTATCTTTTTCTTCTACTAATATTCCATTAATGGATGTACCACAGTGTGCCTATCCATTCACCCATTGAAGGACATCTTGATTATGTCCAGATTTTGGTGATTATGAATAAAGCTCCTATAAGGAGTTGTGTGCAGATTTTTGTGAGGACGTAAGGTTGCAAATCAGTTCACTAAACACTAGGAGCATGATTGCCAGATTGTATGGTACAATTATGTTAGCTTTTAAATATCATGTCTTTGCATTGTTCTGTTTCCTGGATCAGAATAATCTTGCTCTTTTCCCTGCCCACTTCCTACCCATTCCCTTTTGACTATTGATCTCAGGTCATATCATCACTTCAAAAGGGCTGATGATACAGAATTTCAGCTGCTCATTTTTTGGGGGGAAATATAATACTCTAGTGATTTTTTCTGTGTGCTTACAATATTTTCAATTAATCTATCAGGAAAATAAATAGCTGCGTCTAGTTGCATTTGACTGTTTTATGCATTCTCATGGTATAGCAGGAATAGATACTTTGAAGGTGATTTACATAGCCTCTGGATTGTTGAAACTACTTTGTTATTGTATTAAGTTGGTTCATTTTAAAGTATTTCATAATTGCTAAAATCCTGAAGTCTTAGTCATAGTTTCCTTTTTAACTATCACCATCAAGCAATGTATTTTTAAACTGAAAATTGTATTAATTAACTTTAAGGTAAAAGATTTTATGAAAGTCAAATTTATGTTCCTGTAAGTGATACTGTATTTTGTTTTCTTCACAGCATTCATTCAGTCGGAGAGCATAATAGAAGTATTGCGTTTTGATGATGGAGGGCTACTACAGGTAACTTTGTTAAGTTGAAGAATTATTTCAGTGTTAAGCATTGAATAATACGTGACTATTATTTTTCTTTTAAAAATGTAACTGGTTTCTCTGAAATATATTTTGTGAACTTTATTTGTAGATGGGTCAGTAGAATCATTAGTAATATAAAAACCTTAGCTATGTGAGTTATCTTTTAGATTAAATATTTCTTTGAAATGCATAGTCATCATGGTATTAAAGCTTGTAAGTAAGAAAATCATGACTGTGTAGCAAGTGTGTGTACCTGTAGCCCTGAGGGTATGGTGGCTGATCAGGAGCACGGAGTCTGTGGTAAGCTGTCTGAGTGTGAATTTAGATGTAGGACCTCAAAATATTTATCTGGAAGAAAACTTCTCCAGACAGCGTAAGTACTATAGATTTCATCTGTCTGATACTTCCACTTACCATCCTAAGCCACATCTCTAAATATATTATACGTAACATTAGAAAGTATAGTCTGATAAATATCTTGTTCTTCCTTTCAGATCTAGTTCAGATATCACCGTGAAACCTATTTCAGTCTTTCTAGAACTAAAAATAAGTTCTAGAATTTCAGAGCAGTATAGTAACAAGCCATCTTAACTAACACACTGATTTCTGTGGCTAGGTGTTTTCTCCTTTCTTCCAAGCTTTTATCATATTCTATATCTGTTATTACTTAACATCTTTGTAATGATAACATTTATTTTTCAAGTACCATGCTGTTTGGTGGCATGACTGATAATTTTTTATTCATTTTATATTCAAAGGAAACCAAGGTTTTGGTTAAGAAAGTTGCCTGAGATCCCATGACTTTGTGGTAATGGAACTGGCACTAGAATCCAGTCCACTCCAAGTATAAAATTGTTACTCTCTTTATTACATGTAATAGTAAAGGCAGGAAAGTAAAAATTAAAATAAGATCAAGACAATAGAGAAAATAATTCTACTAAGGACATGGAATAGGATTTTTATTTACATTAGTATAAATTTAAATTTAAATT
>NW_012141747.1:5354859-5360615 GCF_000956105.1 Propithecus coquereli
TTTAGGTCTTCAGTTTATCTCATAATATTTCATTGTTTTCTGCATAAAGCTCTTGAACATTTTTTAATAGATTTATTCCTGGGTCTTTGGTATTTTTTTATGGTGTTACAAATGACATCTTTTAAAAATACTCGCTTTTTGTGGTTATTAGGTTGAACCATATTGCTGGTGCCTGGACCCTATTGATCTATAAAAGTGGCAATTTCATATGGTTCAACATAAAATGTAGAGATATGATTGCTTTTAATATATCAACTGTGTATCCTGAAAACTTGCTAAATTTTTTATTGATTCAAAGAACATTTCTAGGTGCTTTGAACTGCCTCCATAAGTTATCATAATCTGAGTTCATTATATTTTATTTCTCAAGTTGACACCCAGAAGCAACCATCACGCTTTCTTTTCTTTTTCTTGCCTTACTTTACCAGCTTCAACCAATACGATGTTAAATATAAGTGGTATTTAGTGGACATCTTTGACCCATTTCTCATCTAGACATAAAGCTTTCAACATTTCACTGTTAAATATGCTGTTTACTGTAGTTTTTCTCTACTGCCCCCCAAAAGATACCCTTTATTGTGTATGTCGATTTGAGTTCTCAGCGAGATTCTGAGACAGAGTTAGGAGTGCAAGAGATTTATTGGAGGGCTACTGCCTGTGAAAAGTAAAGGGAATGAAGCGGGATTGAGCAAGGAGAGCCTCAGACTATGGTGTAGAATCTTGGCCAACACAGTGGAGAGCTCTGGAGCAAAGATTGCCTATTGGGAGTATCCCACATTGAGTGGAGGTGACCAGGCCCTAGTGCTCCTACTGGGCATATTAATTGGCTGGAAGTAGCCCAGATAGAACGTGACCCTACATCAAATGCTGCAGTTGACCCAAAAGGTACTACAGGTGGAGGCTGATAGCTAACAGCATTTTCACAGCTGAATGGCAAATTCTTTTTTGTAAGGAGATCTGAGCGGAGCACAATGAAACTACTGAAAATCAAAGCCAAGGAAATACATTCTAAAAGCAACCAGAGAGAAGACCTTTAAAGAAGATAGAATTAGCCTGACAGCTGACTTATAAACTGAAACAATGGGACCAAAAATAATGATATAATAATAAAATTTACTGGAAAAAATTTACCAAACTGGAATTTTCTACCCAATGAAAGTATCCTTCACGCATAATGGTGAAACAAAGACATTCTCAAACAGATAAGAATGGGGAGAATTTGTCACCAGAAAAGTTGCACTAAATGAAATAATAGAGGGTATTCTTTAGGCCAAGGGCTATTTTATTAATACTATTGTAAGAAGCTTGACAGGGTCTCTTGGGCTTCTCTGTTTTGGGACATTTCTTTTGGAAACACAGTTACCATGATGTGAGAAACTTAAGCCACATGGAGGGGCTACATACAGGCTTTTGGTCAGCAGGCCCAGCTGAGCTCCTAGCTAACAGCCAGCATCACTTTCCCGTCATGTGAATCAGCCGTCTTGGACAATGAGCGCATTTGAACCTTCAGATAATAAACTGCAGTCTGAACTTACATCTGACTGCATCCACAGGAGAGACGTCAAGTGAAAGCTAACCAGTTGAGCCCAATCAACCCAAAAGCATAGGGAGAAAGTAATAAAAAATTGTTTATTTAAGCCACTGAACTTTAGAGTGATTTATTGTGCAACAGTAGATAACCAGGACACTTAATGTCATATAAAACCTGGTTGGTCTGTATTTAGCTTTTTCCCACTGTTTCAGAAATTCCCTCTTACATTTGGTTTGTTCAAAGCAAGTTCCAAACAAGGTCTGCATGTTGCACTTGGTTGATGTATCTCTTAAGTCTCTTTTAACCTGTCTCCACCTGCCATTGTTTTGTTGAATAAATTGGGACATTTGTCCACAGGATTTCCTGCATCCTAGGCTTGACTGATTTTGTCCTTTTGGTGTCATTTAACATTTCCTCTATCCTGTGAATTTTCTAAAAACGGTTAGCTAAATCTATTTCAGATTCAATTTTTTGTCTTGGCAAGAATATTTCATAGCTAGTTGCACAATAAAGAATCTGACTGGTCTTTGTCCCTGGTCTTGGAGACACTTTAAATCTTGGAATTTCCTTAGTAAAAGAGTGCCTTTGTTATTCATGAACCCCTTGGATCACACCTGAATTTATGCCTAATGAGAAGACTCAAGGTGGAGGCTGGTCACCAGAAAAACCAACCATGTAATTAGAGGGTTGAGGCTTTGAGTCAACTTAGCCTCCTCCAGGGAGGAGAAGGAAGCAGGAAATTGAGTTCAGTCACATGGTGGCCAGTGATTCAATCAGTCATACCAATGTAATGAAAGCCCAGTAAAAACAC
Source organism: Propithecus coquereli (assembly GCF_000956105.1). Taxonomy (NCBI): domain Eukaryota; kingdom Metazoa; phylum Chordata; class Mammalia; order Primates; family Indriidae; genus Propithecus; species Propithecus coquereli. Next base: position 5,357,202 of record NW_012141747.1, read on the forward strand.
TGGATGCAATGCTTGGTAGAGCTTCCTGGTTGGTAATCGCATTGATGTGCCAGAGTGTGATATGCCCTGATCCATGGAGAGAGAGCACAGAAGTTCTGCATTCAGGACTCTCCCAAACCTCGTCCTCTGTCCTCTTTAGAATAAAACTGTGATCGCTACATATAGTGCTTTCCTGAGTTCTATGTGTTGTTCTAGCAAATTACTGAGCCTGAGGGGGGGTTCATGGGAAGCCCCTAGATTTGTAGCTTCTTTATCAGAAGTGCAGGTGGCCTGGGAACCCCTCAATTTTGCAACTAGTGTGTGAAGTAAGGGCTGTCTCATTGGGGACTGTGTCCTTTAACCTGTAGATTCTGATGCTGGATCTGGATGGTTAGCGTCAGATTTGTACTGCAGTACACCAGTAGTGCTGTATGTTTTCTGTTATTTTTCATGTGAGGACACATGAAAATTTTAGGTCACAAATTTTCTTCTTTAGGGATTTAGTGGTTCTGGAAATTGGTACTGTGACATTACTTCTGTTGATCTTCTAAGCCAGAGGTTGGCAAACGTTTTTTGTAAAGGCCCAGATATTACTATTTTAAAGTTTGTGTCTCTGTCACAACTACTCAACTTTTGTCATTGTAATATGAAAGCAGCCATAAATAGAATCATACAGGAGAAATGGGCATAAAACTTTATTTGCAAAAACTGATGGCAGACTGAATTTGGCTTGTGGGCTGTAGATTACCAACTTCTTTTTTAAATTGTCTTAGGAGTGAGCTTACTGTTCCCTTAAGAGAAGGGGAAAAGGAAAAGGAGCTATGGTTTTGACTTATACAGAGGCCTAGAAGGATTCATCTTTTGTTTTAAATAAAGTACCTCTGTTACAAAAGAAATATGTTTGTAGACAATTTGGAAAATATGGAAAAATGATAAATATAAGTAATACTTATTGGGTATTGCCAAATGCCAGACACTCTTCTAAATTCTTAAATACATGAGATAAGTACTAATTTTGTGAGCATTTTACAAATGAGCATATTAAAGTATAGTAAGTTTAAGTAACATAAACAAATAAGTGACTAGTAAGTGATACAGCTAGAATTCAGAAACCAAACACTTGACTCAAAAGCCTAAGTTCTTAACCACTGTGCTATAGAGTTAAGGACAGGAGGGGTGACGCTTGTATCCCAGTACCCAAATGTAATACCAGTTAGTACTTTATTTCCTTTCACTCATTTTTCTCTGTAAACCTAGCTTTGTTTTCTCATTCTATATAGTCAGTTTTACAATACGACAACAATTTTATAACCAAAGCAGCTATTTCTCATCATGTCAAGTGGATTACCTATGGCTGGAGTAGGGAAGTATGTGGGATGAGACAAGGCCCTCACCAGAGGCTAATTTCTGCAGCTCTTTGCAGTTGACAGAATGCTGCTTCATACGTAATCTTTTCCCAAGGTTATTTGGCTAGTGAGGGCGAAGCTGTTATTTGAACACAAGTTTTTGTTTTTTACTTCAAATTTTGAATATTCTCAGAACATTTGCTCCCTACTTCACCCCCATTTTGACTGCCTACTCCCTCCACACTACTATTTCTTGCCCTGTATTGTAAAAGTAGGTGGTACAAAATAAGATTAAATAGCTGGTTCAAAAACAACCTTAAAAACCAGGAACAGGCTGGGGGCGGTGGCTCATGCCTGTAATCCTAGCACTCTGGGAGGCCGAGAGGGGCGGACCATTTGAGCTCAGGAGTTCAAAACCAGCCTGAGCAAGAGCGAGACCCCATCTCTACTCACTAAATGAAATAATAGAGGGTATTCTTTAGGCCAAGGGCTACTAAAAACTAAAGACCAGCCTCTGCCCTCGGAAGTTCTCCCTCAAGCTCTCTCCCATTTATTACTCCCAAAAGTTAGCCATTTTCTGAGTTTTGTGATAATTTCCTTTCCCTACAGCTTTACCATCTGAGCACATGTCTCTAAGTACTATAGTTTCACCTGTTTTTTGAAGTTCATACAGTTTGTATTCCTTTTTTTTCCTCTGGCTTTTTCTCAGCATTATGCTTCTAAGATTCTCTGTGTTGAGTGTTATTGTGGTTATTTATTTTCATTACTGAATAGTATTACATTGTATGGATATGGCCCAGTTTATCATTTGCTGTTTTTGGACATTTTGGTTGCTTCCAGTTTTTGATTATTAGGAATAGTGCTATCTCTTGGTGAACATATGTATGTGTTTCTGGTAGAGTACAATTGCTGGATCATAGGGTATATGTATCTTCAGTTTTAATAGAACAACCACTTTGGAAAATTACAATCCCATCATTAGGAATTCTTCTGCAATGCTTTAAAATGTTTCCCTTCCTCCCACCCTTCCATTTTGTTGTTTTATTTACATTTCTCTGATTCCTCATAAAGCAGAGCAACTTTTCCTGTTTATTTGATACCATCTTGTGTGACATCTCTTAAGTCTTTTGCCCACTTTACTGTAGGGGTGCATATCTTTTTTCTTGTTTTTTTTGTAGGGGTTCTTTAAATATTCTGGATACAAGCTCTTTATTGGAACTCTGACCTCACACTAGTAACAAAAATCAATTCCACTGCATAAGCTCTTTATTGGTTATATATATTAGAAATACCTTCTCTCAGTTGGTGGATTGCCGTTTCAGTTGATGTAATGGTGACTTCTGATGAACGGAAGTTCTTAATTTTAGTGAAGTTCAGTATGTTAGTATTTTCTATTATGATTGATACTTTTTGTGTCTTGTATCCCAAGGTCATGAAAATATTCTCCTGTATTATCTTCTGTAATCTAAAATTTTATTGTTTTGCCTTTCACAATTATAGCTACAGTTCCAACTGGAATTAATTTTTGTTATTGACATGCGGTCAGGATTTTATTTCTCCTTTATATTCAGTTGTCCCAGGCCCCTTTATTGAATATTCTCTAATATTCTGTTTCCCTGGTATTCTTCAGTGACTCTTTATTCATAAACCAAGTATCCATGTATTTGTGAGTCTCTTTCCAGGTACTGTATTGTATTTCTTTTGTTTACTTGTCCTAATCTCAGTATTACAGTTTTAATTACTATAGTTTTTAAAGTTTTGATATTTGGCAGAGCAAGTCATGTCACTTTGTTATTCTTCAGTAGTGTCTTGGTTATTCTTAACCCTTTGCCTTCCAGATGCACTTTTAAAATTAGCTTTACACATATATACACTATTGGGGGTTTTATTAGGATTACACTGAATCTGAAGATCAGTTTGGAGAGAATTAAAAATCTTTTCAAAATTTTCAGTTTTGAGTCTGCCAATCTGAGAACACGGTATATTCTTTCATTTATTTAGGTCTTCAGTTTATCTCATAATATTTCATTGTTTTCTGCATAAAGCTCTTGAACATTTTTTAATAGATTTATTCCTGGGTCTTTGGTAT
>NW_012141747.1:5360665-5361220 GCF_000956105.1 Propithecus coquereli
GGAGGCTGAGGCAGAAGGATGGCTTGAGCCCAGGAGTTTGAGGTTGCTGTGATCTAGGCTGACTCCATGGCACTCTAGCCCGGGCAACAGAGTGGGACTCTGTCAAAAAAAAAAAAAAAAAACAGCAACAAAGAACACTAAAAAATATGAAAATGGTATTAAGCATACAGACAAACCTCACACTTTATACAAAAATTAACTCAAAATGGATCATGGCCTGAAATGTAAACTGTAAAACTATAATTAAACCTTTGGGGAAAAAAAAACGTAGGAGAAAAGCTTCAGAATACAGGGCTAGGCGAAGAGTCCTTGATACCAAAGACTTGACATCAAAAGTAGAATCCATAAAAGAAGATGGCTGAATTTAAAACTTGCCCTGTGAAAGACCATTTTATCCAAATAAAGACTGGGAGAAAATATTTGCAAACCACATATCTGACAGAGGACCTAGTTTCTGGTACTTTTGGTGTCATTTAACATTTCCTCTCTCCTGTGAATTTTCTAAAAACGGTTAGCTAAATCTATTTCAGATTCAATTTTTTGTCTTGGCAAGAA
>NW_012141747.1:5361572-5369010 GCF_000956105.1 Propithecus coquereli
AAAAAAAAAAAGCTATTTGACATCCTTAGCCATCAGAAAAATGCAAATTAACACCCTTCCCCGCCCCCCACCCCAAATAGTGACAAAAACCAAATGCTGACAAGAATGCGGAGAAACTGGATCATGCATACCTTGCTAGTGCTTTTGTAAATGGAAAAACAGTTTGGCAATTTCTTATAAAACTACACATGTGGTTACTATATGACCCAACAGTTGCACTTGTGGGTATTCTCCCAAAGAAATGAAAATTTATGTTTGTACTAAAACCTTTACATAAATGTTCACAGTAGCTCTGTTTATAATAGCAAAAAACCGGACACAACCCAGATGTATTTTAATAGGAGAATGGTGAAACAAACTGTGACACGTGGAATATTACTCAGGAAAAAAATGGAATGAATTGTTGATACACACAACAGCCTGGATGAATCTACAGAGAATTAGGCTGAGTGAAAAAAGCCAATCCCAAAAGGTTACATATGTATGATTCCATTTATATGACATTTTTGAAATGACAAAATTGTATACATGAATAACAAAATAGTGATTGCCTGGGCTTGGGCGAGGAGAATGAAGAAGGTGGGTGTAACTAACTATAAAAGAGCAATATACTGCATCCTTGAGGTGCGGAACTGTTCTGTATCTCGACTGTGGTGGGAGCCTACACAGCTATGAACCTACACAGCCGAGAAAATTGTGTAGGACTAAATACATGCACAAGCACACAAATGAGTACAAATAAAACTGGGGAAATCTGAACAAGATAGGTAGATTTTATCAGTGTCACTATCCTGGTTGTGATACTATGCCATAGTTTTTGCAGAATGTTACATTGGGGGAAATTGAGTAAATATACCTCTTTGTATTATTTCTTATAACTGCATGTGAATCTATAATTATCTCAGTAAACATTTATGTTAAAAATACACAGGGCAAGCATAGGAAGCAAAACAATTGAAAAGTCAGGAAAGACCCCTTTTGTGAGTTAAAAATTCTAAAACTGCCTTGCAGATATCATATACATTTTCAATATGAGATTATTTGCAGAGGACATCGTTGGGGAGGTTGGGTTGATGAGAACTGGAATTACGTGTTGAGGTTTTAGTAATCAAAAGTAGTCCTCATCCTCTACCTGCCCCTACCCCAATCCAGAAGGAAGTATGTAATTTCATATCTGAATGTGACAAAGAAGCATATTCTGATCACCTGCAAGGCAACTTGGCTTCTCTTCTCAAGCATATCCCTGTGGAAAGTTGCAATGTGTGGCACTCACATTCCACACAGCGTGGCTTCCTGGTACCACTGATTTGTGTGTATGTACCATCAAGAAGCTTAAATTCTAGGGTGGTGGAGACCTTGTCTAATTTCTAAGCACCCAGTGCCGCATACACAACTGACATATATTTGATTCTGTAGTAAATTTCATTTATTTAATTTTTTCCCAACAAAATTAAAATCTTTTTAATAATAATGCAGCGTAAAAGAGTGACCACATTAAAAGTTATTGGTAATAATGTGGCCAACTTCAGCTCGTGTAAGCTAAAAGAAGTCAGTATTAGGCATATGTAATCTTATTAAGGATATGCTATAATATGTATGCAATAATAGACTAGATTACAGGATTTGAATTCTGACTCTTACCATTTCGTCCTGGACTGCCGATTTAAACCATTCAGAGGCTTAGTTTCCTTATCTGTAAAGTAGAATCCTGTATCTATCTCCAGTGTGTTAAGAACTACAAGAGCCGCTGGAGATAGAGACGTAATTGTTATGGCAATCATGTACTTTGAATTATAATGGAAGGAGATGCTATTATAAGTGAAAATCTAAATTATTGCTGTCTCTTTATAAAATTGAAGTTATAGGATGGTTTTCAATCTTGGCAGTATTTGCAATTTGGACCAGATAGTTTGTTTGGGGGGTAGAGGAAAGATTGTCCTGTGCATTGTAGGGTGTTCATCAGCATCCCTGACCTCTACCCACTTGATGCTGGTAGCCCCCATTTTGATATAGAAGCATCAAAAATACCTCTGTTACAGCTCCTTTAGAATTTGTCTAGCAAGTTTTCTAATTTTTATTGGAAAACGTGCCCCCTTCCCCCAGAAAGGTGCCTTTGGACACTGGCAAATGCCTCCTGGGAAATAAAATTGCCCTCAGTTGAGAACCACTGAGTTAAAGGGTTAAAATTATTTTATGTGTTTTTTTAATAAGAGAATTTAATAATATTTGAGATCATATCACATACACATTTTTACAGAGGCTGATCGATTGGAAGAATAGTCCATTTTCCTCTCATATCCCTCTTCTGAGAGAGATGGCTCAGATTGGTCTGGAATCTGCAGCCTAGTGATGAGTGAGGCTGAGGCTGGAGTCCTTAAGTGCGAAAGAAGCATATGGAGTCTGATTTGTGTGTGGCAAGGAGTCTCTGTCTCCCAGAGACATGGTAAAAAGAGAATTTGCAGCAAGCTGAGAATTACTAACTTTAAGTTCCTGTGATTCAGTGATGTTTTCTTTGAAACATTGTAGCTTTATCTTGTATTTGATAGACGGTCGGTCCAAAAATACACGACATGGGCATTTTCTGGGGCCCTGAGTACTCTCTATAGACCTTTAACTCCTCTGGATGTGAGTCCATAAAGTTTAAAGCTCCCTGCCAGTTGGATGCTGAAATATGAAATTTCATTGTCTTCCAGGGATGGTTTTACTTATCTGATGAAGCTGATCATCTTTTCATGTGATTATTGCCCATTTATTTTTCTTTAGTGAATTGTCTATTCATGTCGTTAGCTTACATTTCAATCACAATATTCTTTTTCTCATATCTTTTTTTCTTGTTGAGTTATAAAAATTTTCATTGTAAAGTTATTCATGTTGTAACCCTCATTTGCTTGCTTTCATCCTTTTTTTGGCTATATTTTTACTCGTTCTTTGACTTTTGACATTTCTACATTATTTTGTATTAAGTGATTATAGTTGGGTGTTAATCCTTTTTGTCTTTTTTAAAGAGACGGGTTTATCTTATTTAGTCGTATATAGATGTGTTTAATCTTTTCCATCTAATTTTTATACTTTCATATTTGTTTTTTGTTTTATTTTTAATCTCTTGATATAGGAGCTCAGTTTTCAGATATGTTTTTAAGATATGTTTAAGCCTTTATTTCTCAAATTACTTCAGAAACAAAATAATGTCTTGTGATCTTGCTTCTTTCTCTCAACATTTAGGGTTCTTTTGTCATGTTCTGATATTTTTATTCTTGTTTATTATAGATAAATGATTATTTTTCTGTTTTGTGTCTTACAATTCAAAAACAACATTTGTTTTCTGCTTTTCTAACATTATTTCCACAGTTCCTTTGTGCTGAGTATCTGCTTGTCTTTCACAAGACAGCTTCCTTATTTGTGATGCTTCATCATGAGTAATTTCATTGGCCAGATCCTGTTTTCAAGATGATTTTTCCCCCTCAAGAAAGTGCACATGGGTGATATACTTCTGAGTTTCTTTTCTGTCCACTTCACATGGGAACCACAGCTTCTCATGTTCTAGAATTCTTACATCACACCCTTTGTTGATGTATAAATGACATACAGTAAACTGCATGTGTTTAAATTGTACAATTGAAAAATTTGACGTATTTATGTATCTGTGAAATCATGACTACAATCAAGATAATGAATATCTGTCACCCCAAAAGTCTACTTGTGCCCCTTGATAATTCTTTCACCCTATCACTCTTTGTCTTTAGGCAGCCACTCATCTGCTTTCTGTCACTATTGGTTAGTTTACATTTTGAAACATTTTATATAAATGGAATCATACAGAATGTCCTTTTTTGAGAGTCTGGGTTCTTTCACCCAGCCTGATTATTTTGAGATTCATCCGTGTTGTGTTTATCAATAGCTTATTCTTTTTATTGCTCACTAGTATTCCAATATACCACAATTGAGGTACCACAGTTCACATATCCATTTGCCTGTTGATGGAATAGGTTGTTCTCATGTTGACTATTACAAACCTTGAACATTCATGTACAAGTCTTTGTATAGACATATGCTTTTGTTTCTCTTGGGTACATATCTAGGATTACTCCACTGTGACTCAGTCATATGATAGCTATGTTTAACTTGTAAGAAATTGCTACACTTTTTCTGAAGTAATAGTTGTATTCTACATTCCCACGAGCAGTCTGTGAGAGTTCTGATTGCTCCACATCCTCGCCAACACTTGCCATGGTCATTCTTTTTAATTGGACATTAAAATAGGCGTGTAGTATCTCATTGTAGTTTTAATTTGCTTTTTCTTAAAATTGTTACTGAGCATCTTTTCGTATGCTTGGTTAACATTTGTATAATTGTTCATTTTAAAATACTGGGTTACTTTCTTACTCAGTTTCACAAGTTCTTTATACATTTGGGATGTAAGTCCTTCATCAGCTATGTGATTTACAAATATTTTCTCTCAGTATGTGATTTGCCTTTTCATTTTTATTATGGAGTCTTTTGGTGAGCATATGTTTTAAATTTTGTTAAAGTCCAGTCTATCAGTTTTTTCTTTGTGGTTAGTGTGTTTTTATTCCTGAAATCTTGTCTATTCCAAGGTTGCAAAGGCAGTCACCTATATTTTCTTATTGAAGCTTTAGAAGTTTTAGGTTTTTTTTGCTTAAAACTACTATTTGTCTGAAATTAATTTGAGTATACGGTTAGAAGTAAGGATAAAGGCTCATTTTCTCCTGACATAGGTTTGTTCAGTGTCTTAATCAATTTTCTGTTGCTATAACAGATTACCACAGACTGAGTGATTTATAAAGAAGTTTATTTAGCTTATGGTTTTGAAGTCTGGGAAACCTAAGAGTATGGACTTGGCATCTGGTGAGGGCCTTCTTGCTGTGTCACATGATGGAGGGCATCAGATGGTGAAAGGGCAAGAGCAAGAGAGCCAGAGAGACCTGGCTTTTACAACAAAGCCACTCCCGAAATAACAGCATTAATCCCTTCATGAAGGCAGAGCTGACATTAAGCCACCCATGAGGGCAGAGGGATTAAGTTTCCAAAATGTGAACTTTGCGGGGGGACATATCCAAACCAAAGCATCTGGTTGTCCCAGCACCATTTGTTGAAAAGACATATTTCTCTACCGAATTGCATCGATGCCTTTGTTGCGAATCAAGTGACTGTATACATGTGGGACTTTTCCCAATTCCACTGATCTATTATCTGTCTTTAAGCCAGTATCACACTGTCTTGATTACTGTAGCTTTTAAAAATTGTGGTAAAGTATACACATAACATAGAAATTACCATTTTAACCATTTTTAAGCATACAATTCAATGACATTAAATACATTCACGTTGTTATGCAACTATCAGCAACATCCAGCTCTAGAACTTTTTTCATCTTCCCAAAGTGAAATTCTAAACAATAACTCCCCATTCCATCCTTCCCAGAACCCCTCCCTGGCAGCCACCATTCTATTAGGTTATTAAATATGAAATGTCCCATTTTGAATCAAAAGTTTAGTTTATTATCTCTCAAACAAGAAGCAGTACAACTAATCAAAGTATGCACCTAAACTGTTGACACAGTTTTGCCATCTTAACGGTAGCTTGCTAGCAGCGAAGAAGCCTGGAGAGGGAGTGGCAATGAGATCGTGAAAGGCGCTTTCCACAGCTTGTTGAGAATTGAGTATTTATTCTTGCAAGAAGTGTCCCAAAGCCTGGAAGAAGTGGTAGTCAGTTGGTGCAAGGTCTGGTGAATATAGTGGATGACAGAGAGTTTCCAAGTCCAGCTGCCGTAGTTTGAGCAGTGTCAGCATTGCTTGTGCGACATGTGGTCAAGCGTTGTCTTGCAAGAGGATTGGCCTGTCTCTGTTGACTAATCTTGGCTGCTTAAGCACAAGCATCCTCATCATTGCATCCAGTTGGTTGCAGTAGACATCTGCTGTAATCGATTGACCAAGTTTTGTGAAGCTATAGTGGTATAATACCAGCATTGGACCACCAAACAGACACCATTAGTTTTTTTTTGATGAATATTTGGTTTTGGACTGTGTTCCAGCACTTCATCTTTATCTGACCATTGTGCCAAACACTTGTGATTGTCAGAAAGAATCCATTTTTCATCACGCATAACAATACGATGCAGAAATGGTTTGCTTTTATGTCACGACAGCAAAGAAAGGCAAGTTTCCAGACAAGTTCTCTTGTGACACTCATTTAATTCATGCAATACCGATGTATCCAGCTTCTTTACCTTGTCTAGTTGTTTTAAATGGTCCAGTATTTTTGGAATAGTAACATTAAACCTTGCTGCTAATTCACGTGTAGGTTGAGATGCATTCACTTGCACTGCAGCTTTCAACTCGTCATTATCCACCTTGCTCTCAGGTCAACCACATGGCTGATTTTCAAGATTAAAATCACCAGAATGGAACTTCTCAAACTATCAACGTTTTGTGTATTCATTAGCCATATCCTTCCCAAACACTTGATATTTTGAGCTGTCTGTGCTGTATTGGTTCCACAACGGAACTCATATTTGAAAATAACACGAATTTTTGAGTTATCCATGGTTTCACAGACATTGCTCTAAAAAAAAATTTGAAACATGCGTTTGAAATACTGAGGTTGTACCTTCACCATAAACACAAAACAAGAAGTGTCAAAGTGAAATGTCATAGATACCAACTGTCAAACTTAGTGCTTAAGGAAATCGGACATTTCATACTTAATAACCTAATTCTGTCTCATATGAATTTGACAATTCTAGATACCTCATATAAGTAGAATTATTATATACAGTATTTGTCTTTTTGTAACTGTCTTATTTCACTTAATGTAAGTGTAGAGTTAGTCTTCAGGGTTCATCCATTGTTGTGACATGTGTCAGAATTTCCTTCCTTTGTAAGGCTGAATACTATTCTATTATGTATGTATAAGTCACATTTTGTTTATCCATTCATCTGTCAGTGAATACTTGGGTTGCTTCCACTGTTGTGAATAATACTGCTGTGAACTTGGATTCATGCAGTATCTGTTTGAGTCCCTCTTTTCGATTCTTTCGGGTATATACCCAGAAGTGGGATTGCTGGCTCATGTGGTAATTCTATGTTTAATTTTTTGAGGAATCATCATACTGTTGTCCATAGTGGCTACAACATTGTACATTCCCACCAGCAACGCGCAGTGGTTCTTATTTCTCCACATCCTTGACAATACTTGTCTTTTTTTTTTTTTTTAATAATAACCATCCTAATGAGTATAAAGCAGTATCATTGTGTTAATTTTGTATTTCTCTAATGATTTAGTGATGTCAAGCATCTTTTCATGTGCATAGTGGCCATTTGTATATCTCCTTTGGAGAAATATCTAATATTTTTTCTTTGCCCATTTCTTAATCAAGTTGTTTTTTGTTGTTGAGTTATAGGAGTTCTTTATGTATTCT
>NW_012141747.1:5369060-5421085 GCF_000956105.1 Propithecus coquereli
TTTTTGTTGTTGAGTTATAGGAGTTCTTTATGTATTCTGGGTATTAATCTCTTATGAGATATGTGATTTGCAAATATTTTCTTTAATTCTGTGGGGAATAGATATAATTTTCATAATAAAAAGCTAAAGAAAATTTAAGTACAGAAAATAAAAGTTCAATGAATACCCTCAACCACTCAGACCCAACAATTAACATTTTGCCATATTTTCTTTATCGATACACACATGGAAAAATTATATTGTTGAAACATTTTAAGGAAAATTTGATACCCTTACACTTCACCTGGTATATACCTTCACAAAATGAAGACATTTTTCCATATCTGCCATATTTTCCCCATATACGTTCTCCAAAATACCATTTCAAAATAATATATATTATTGGGAAAACATAATGCTACACTTTGCTTTTTCTAATCATAACATAACAGTTAACCTGTTGGAATAAGTTCACTGATGGTATTCCTTAGAGTATTGACATTTTCTCACATATCATTAAGAACTTCATTTCCTTCACCACCTGAACTATAACTATGGCCTTCCAACTTTCTCCTTTCTCTCTGGTCCTCCTCTGATCCATCTTCTATACTATAACCAGAAAAATATCTTTAAAACTTAAAGCAGACTGTCTCTCTCATACTTGTTCAGACCTCTTGCATTGCATTTGAGTACAACACAATCCAAACCTCTTACCATGGCTTCTTACAGGGCACAGTATTATCTGGCCCCTGCAAAGCCCACCAGCCTTCTCTCTAAGCTCTAGCCAGATAGACCTACCATCTGTTTCTTGAACATACCAAGCTCTTTCCTCTGTGAGGGCCTTTGCATGTGCTGTTTTTTCTCACCACCACCCATCCCACACCCACAACACTTTTTTTTTATCCTTCTGGTGTTTCTGTAAAGGTTATCTCTTCAGACATGCCTTTTCTTATGACATAGTTAAATATATCATCTATTTATTCCCTTTCACAGCACCTTTCCAATATCTTTATAATCCTTTTTCAATGTATAAATACATATTTTTAAATTACTGTCTCTCCCCCTCCCACCTCCTCCCCATCACACACACACACATCCCCACTGTACCTTGAGCTCCATGATGACAGGAACTGTTGTACACCAGTTGGCACACACTTGGTAAGAGGTGAACAGTGAGTGGGAGGCACAGTAGCCCCTTTACAAAGTGATCATAAAGGGGAGTATTCTTATAGGATGTATTGACTTTGCAAACTTAAATCACTCACATTACTTTGTATTGCTTTCATGTGTTTAAAATTTGATCCAAATTATTCTCTCATTTGCATTACATAGTGTGACAAGTCATGTCATATGACTTTGGAATCAGGTTTAACCTGAAAATCCAAGATCAGAATGGAAACTACAGTAAAATATATTGTATATTTCATATGTCTGTAGTATAAAAATGTGCTTTCATTATTTTTATCCTTATTTTCTTCCTCTTACAGACTGAGACAACACTTGGACTTAGTTCATATCAACAGAAAAGGTAAGCCGTGTATATTTAGTAATGTACTAATAACATACTTTCACTTTCTTCTGGGGGATTCCTATCATTCTCCTGTTCTCTCTCCCCCTACTCTTTTTGGTGAAGAGGGAATAGCAAATTACAAATCACATTGTATTGTGTATTTCTGAGTATTGTGTGTGGAAAACCAGGTTTAAATCTGAATTTGTTTGTCACGTAATTACATAGCATGCCTCCCTGTCATATATGAAGGGCTTTTTGCTTTGTAAGATGCTCAACTTTGTACTCTTCAGTGACTTCTCTTGTGGCTTGGCTATACCTGCCTTTTATGGACTGACATTGCTGCCCTCAGTTATGAGAGGTCTGTCTACAGGACCCCGGAGGAGGAACTCAGAGCCATGAAACCCAGTCTTGGGACTCAAAGAGACCCCTTTTAAACACAGCTTCCCTGTTATAAAAGGGGAGTTGTTTTACCTCAGGTATTAGGAAAATACATACATGCATGTCAATTTGAAGACAGCTTCCCTGCCTCCCCACCCCCAAATTCTTTGGTTTTTTGGTACCTTCTCATATCTTTAAAGAGACAGTATTAAAAGGAAGGTACTGGCCTGATTGTCTTTCCATATCTGGTGAAAGCCTGCTCCTGTTACGAAAAGAGAAGTGAAAGCTTTCTTTGAATTAGATAACCAGTTCCCCCAGCAACTATTTCATGTTCACCCCCAGCTTTTACTGATCCCTCCCCTAGGGAACCATACATTTAAAGGTGTTTTTTATGTAGAAGGTTTGACATAATGGTATGATTGCATTTCCTGTTTGCCAGAAACAACTGGTCAACCTCCCAGTACCTGTTACAGTGGGTGCTGTTTAGTAACAATTGGAAGGGTGGCAGTGGTATCAGTGGTGTTCTCAGATAAGAAGCCCATCCCACAAATTTAAGAACCCACTTATCTTACGTGTTTTTAGAAGTACATTTTACTCTGTCAGTGTATTCTTGAAAAGAGAACAAAGAAAATTTCTCTTTAAAAATTATCAATAAATTATCTAATGAAATCACACACTTAACTACCAAAGTGGTTGTAGCAACAGAAGGTGCCCCTGCCTTTGTTGTCATCACTGCAGTTCCCATTTGGATTTAGCAGGAGCAGGGAAGCATTTCCTCTTCACAGGCTTGGTGCTTAAAGTACATCTGTGAATATCCTAGACTAGCAAAAATGTAGACTGCATCAATAAAGAATTTTGTTTTCAAGTGTCAAATATTCAGATTAAGAGTAGGACAATTAAAACTTTACTTCTTACTTCATAAATACAATAATGAAAATCCTTCAGTATTCACTAATTTTGCTTTTTTTACTCTTTCATATCCACAATAATATGGCCCGTTTTCCCCATTGCTCTTTCTCCCTAATGTTATATGTTCTATTGGGACCTGCCTGTGAACCCTGCCCAAATATTTTTGGCACCAGGATGAGTTGTCTCCAGGCCACTGTGAATCTAGCCTGATCCCTCCTTGGCTGGACCATCTAAGAACCCTAGAACTCTCTGAAACGTCTAGAGCCAAAATAGTGGAGAGAAAAAGCACACCTCTTATCATATGCTTCTTCCTTGATCCTTTATTCTAGCAGTTAGAAGATTAGCTATGGAATCATGCTGCGCTACATTTAAGAAAATGATTTTTTTCCATGATCAAAATTTGAACTTTAAGTATTTTCCTAGTATAATGAAGGATTTACATTAATACATAATTATATTCTCATCTCCTGTTCTGTTTATCTATTATCTACATCTGTCTAACAAACTACCCAAAACTTAATGGCACAAAACAGTCATTTTATTGTGTTTTCAGTCTCTGTGTGGCAAGATTTCAGGCAAGGCACAGAGAAGATAGCTGGTTTCTGCTCTGTGCAGGGCCTCTGCTGGAGAGACTCCAGAGCTGGGAATGACTTGATGGCCTGGAGCTAGAGGCATATTCACTCACATGTTAGTGCTAGCTTATTAGCTGGGACTTCAGCGATCACCTAGAATGCCTATATTTGGGCCTCTTTCTGCAGTCTTTTCACATGGGATTGTTTGTTTGGGATCGTTTGGGCTCCCTCACAGTATGACAACTGTACTCTTAAGAGTGAGTGTCCCAAAGAAAACCAGTGGAAGCTGTATCACCTTTTATGACCTGCTCTTGGAAGTCATAATGTTATTTCTATCATACACAGTCAGTCAACCAGCTACTTAGGTTGGCCATATTCAAGGTGGGAGTGAGGGGAAATAGACCCTCACCTGCTGATGGCAGGAATATCAAAGGATTTGGGATTTGTAGACACAATTTACAGCCATCACATTTCCCTTTGTGTGTGTGACTGACCAAGACCATGAATTGGATAAACATTTGGTTCAAATTGGAATACAGTTTGGGTATGAAACTGGGTTGAGCACTAAAACGTGTTAGTTAGCCCAGGCTACTATAACAAAATGCCATTTAGCTGGTAGTTTAAACAGCACACATGTATTCCTCAGAGTTCTGGAGGCTCAGATATCTAAGATCAAGGTCTTGTGGTCGTGAGCCTTGCAAACTATTTTGATAATAAAAAACTAAGACGCCGTGCAGAGCACACACATGTACCTTAGGTACCTTGACACCCCCTACAATTAAACCCTGAGGCTTACAGTGTCTGATTATAATGTCCTTCTTCAAATGTGCTGTTTTCTTACACAAAGTGGATTACATTTTGTCACTTGCATCAACACCTATGCTTTATGACTTCATTAGAAGTGGTGTCTCCACTGTCCTCTAGAACTATTCTGATGGGTTTAGCAGCCAGAAATTGGCAGATCTCATTTTTTTGCAGGCTCTGTGCTACAGAGGTTTATCTTGAGTGGGGCTGGTACCAGCCAGCTGGTGCTTGTTCCCCCACAGGGAATTTAATACATCTATTCTATGTGTTCAGTGATTTAAAGGAAAATGTGAACATAATAAGGGAAAATGGAAAGTATAAAAAAGAACAAAATGAAACCTCTAGAGTTGAAAAATACAGTTTTTGAAATGGGTAGGATTAACAACAACTTAGACACTGCAAAAGAAAAGCTCAGTGAGTTTGAAGACATAGTGACAGAAGTAATTCAAAGTGAAGCACAGGGAGAAAGTTAGCTAGGAAAAGAATAAACCCTTAGTGACTTCTGGTTTAATAGCAATCAATCTAACACATGTATAATTGAGTTCCTAGGAATTGGAGGGGAGGAGCTGTCAAAGAACTATAATAAACTTGAAGCAAGAATAACATAAAACTACACCAAGCCACATAATATTCAAGTTGCTTAAAACCAGTGATAAATAGAAAAACACCCAGGGAAGAAAACTGCGTATCTACAAAAGTTGAGAATGGTTGCTGGTCCTTCATCAAAGACATATGCAAACCAAAAACCAATGAAATGACAGCTTTAAAGTACCAAAAGGAAAAATTGCTTAACACACTACATCCAGCAGAAATATCCTTCAAAAATAAAGACATTTCTAGAGAAAGCTGAGAAAATTTATGGCTAGCAGGCTGGCACTTTAAGAAATGGTAAAGGCTAAAAGGTAGTTAAACTGTTTTAGGTGAAAACATATATCTAATGAGAATGAAGACCACAAAAAAGTAAAAATACGTGGGTAAATATAAAAAAAAACTTTAAAGATAATTGACTTTAAAAAATAAAAATGATTATAGTGTTTTATGGAATTTATAGCATGTACATTATATGTCTGATAACAGCATAAAGGACAGGAGGGGTGGATGGAAAAATTGAAGTGTAAGGTTCTTACATTATATGTAAAGTGGCATAATATTATTTGAAGTTAGACGGTGACAAGATGAAATAAACCCTAGAGGAAACATTAAAATCATTAAAAAAAAACAGAACAAAGAGATATACTAATAAACTAGTCATGAAGATAAAATGAAACGCTGAATGAATATTCAGTTCATCTGTAAGAAGGCACAAAGAGAGGACAAAGGAATAAAAAGCAGATGGGAAAAATAGAAAACATGGCAAAATGGTAGATTTAACTGCAACCATGTTAACTACAATAAATGATTTCAACATTCGTTGTCAGACTATATTTTAAAGAGCAAGATTCAAGCATATTCTATCTACAAGAAATATACTTTATTTTTAAATTTATATTTAATATTTTGACCTTTTGAAATAATTTTAGTTTAGAGAAAAGATACAAAAATAGTACAAAGAATTCCCATATTCCCTTGACTCAGATTCCCCATTTGTTAACATTTTCCACATTCATTTTAATATTCATAATCTCCCTTTCAAACTTTTCCTTTCCCCCTTTCCCCCCTTATCTACCTCATATATATTTATATTTATATGTAATTTTTCTGAATTGTTTGCGAATCATTTGCAGACATGATGCTCTTTTATCCCTAAATACTTCAATGTATATTTCTTATAAACGTGAACATTGTTTTACAGATCACCATGTAATGATCAAAATCAAGAAATTAACACTGGCCGGGCGCGGTGGCTCACGCCTGTAATCCTAGCTCTCTGGGAGGCCAAGGCGGGCGGATTGTTTGAGCTCAGGAGTTCAAAACCAGCCTGAGCAAGAGCGAGACCTCCGTCTCTACTAAAATTAGAAAGACATTAATTGGACAACTAAAAATACATAGAAAAAATTAGCCGGGCATGGTGGCGCATGCCTGTAGTCCCAGCTACTCGGGAGGCTGAGGCAGGAGGATCGCTTGAGCCCAGGAGTTTGAGGTTGCTGTGAGCTAGGCTGATGCCACGGCACTCACTCTAGCCCGGGCAAAAGAGTGAGACTCTGTCTCAAAAAAAAAAAAAAAGAAATTAACACTGTTTCATACTGTTATTTAATCTATAGACCTCATTTGAATTTTGTCAATTGTCTCATTAATGTCTTTTGTTTACAAAAGAAAAGAAATTTTTTTTTGGTCCAGAGCTCAAGCCCTCATATTTAATTTTCATTTTTCTTTAGTCTCTAATGTGGAATGATTGATTTGTCTTTCTTTTATAACTTTGACATTTTTTAAGAGTAGAGGCCATTTATTTTGTAGAATACCCTAGTTTGGGTTTTCTGACATTTCCTCATTATTCAATTCAGATTGTGCATTTTTGACAGGATTATTGCTGAAGTTTGTGCTCTTCTCAGCGCATCCTATCAGGAAGCACATTATGTCTGTTTGTTCCATTCTTTTGTAATTCTGAAGAGAAGTAGTTTGAATCCTGCAGGGAAGTACTTTGAGACTATGTAAATATCCTGTTGTAGGTCAAACTCTCACTAGTTTTATTATCTATTAATGATTCTTGCGTGGAACAGTTATTACTATGTTGGGTTTTTTTTTTTAATTCCATCTGTCTTTCTATGATGATTAGTTGATATTCTAATAAGAGTAAGATTGAGGTCAAAGTTCATTTTTATCCAGTTATTTCATCAGCGTTTGCATTGTCATCAAAAATCACATATGTTTATGTCCTGTGTCGTTTTTACATGTCACCATTATTTGTTGAGCACTTTGTTACTTTCTGGCACTTTAGGATGTTCCAGGCTTATCTTGTAATTTTCTTGCCCCAGCCCTGGAACAACCTATTTCTTCAAAGATTCCTACTTCATTTTAGTGGAAGATGATATTTAGAAACTAATATCTGTGTGCCACGCGTACTCACTGCTACTGAGGTGTCATTGCTAAGGAGGTGTCATTGTCTCTAGGCCCTCTTAGTGAAAGAGGAAGAAAATGTGTGTGTGCATATATGTACAGTATATGCAAACATACCTAATAAGATATGCTGTATTTTATTTAAAAAACCATGAGTTATTACTGATGCCTCCAGTTTTAATACAAAATCAGTGTTCCGTCTGTTCTTTTTTCTGTTTCTGTCCATTCTCCAACAATGAGAAATGTGGCTCCAGTTATCTATAGTATATGTACTGATTTATTCAATCCTAGAATACAGATAAATTAGTTTCAGAATTGTTAAACTGTACCACCACAAAAAACAGACCTACTAATGAGAGTATACTGTGTTTGTTTAAAATCATGTTTTTTCTTTAGTCTGAGTGTATATTGTCAAAATACTGTATTCCAAATTAACATCAGTTGTAATGTTCTTTATCCTTATCCCTTCCCATCCCCTGTCTCTATTGTGGTTATGTACATTCAAAATAAAGTTTGATTTGTTTCATCTGTATTCATGTAGGATTTTACCCAATTTTTAGAATTTATGGCTTTAAATGATGCATATTTGTACATATTTATGGGGTATACATGATATTTTGATACACGCATAGAATGTGTAATGATCAAATCAAGGTGTTTAGGATATCCATCACTTCAAACGTTTATCATTTCTTTGTGTTGGGAACATGGGAAATGCAGATTAAAACCACAAAGAGATGTCATCACATACGTGTTACAATGGGTGTTGTGAAAAAGTTGTAAGTATTGGTGAGAATGTGGAAAAGAAACCCTGGTGCACTGTTGGTAGGAATGTAAATTAGTACAGCTATTATAGAAAACATTGCATAGATTCCTCAAATTAGAGCCTCTGTATGATCCAGCAACCCCACTACTGAGTATATATCCAAAGAAAATGAAATCAGTATGAGCAATATGTCAAAGAGATATCTGTACTCCCATATTTACTGCAGCACTATTCACAATAGCCAAGGTACGAAATCAATCTAAGTGCCCATGAGAGGCCAAATGGATAAAGAAAATGTGGTATGTATACACAATGGAATACCGTTAAGCCTTAAAAAAAGAAGGAAATCCTGTCATTTGCAACAATATGGATGAGCTCGGAGGACATGTTAAATGAGATAAGCCAAGCACAGAAAGATGAATAATGCATGCAGTTCTCTCACTTGTATGGAGAATCTGAAAAGTTGAACTCGTAGAAGCAGAGAGTAGAATGGTGATTACCATGGTCGGGGGCTGGGGAGATTGGGAGGATGTTAGTCAAAGAATATAAAATTTCAGTTAGAATAAGTTCAAGAGATCTATTATATAACATGGTGACCACGGTTAATAACAATGTACAGAAGGTACCCTACTTAAAGTGGTTCAACTTAAAACAATTTTTTGACTTTACAATGGTGCAAAAGCAATAACGTGTTCAGTAGATTCAGATTTTGGATTTTGATCCTTTTCCAGGCTAACAGTACCATACTCTCTCCGGTGACTCTCAGTCAGCCACACAATCATGAGTGTAAATGACCAGTACTCTATACTGTGTTGCCCAGATGATTTTGCCCAGTTGTAGGCTAATGTAAGCGTTCCGAGTACATTTAAGGTAGGCTACGCTAAATTATGATGTTTGATAGGTTGCTGTATTAAATTGCATTTTTGACTTATGATATTTTCAATCCATAATGGGTTTATCAGGATGTAACCCCATCATAAGTCCAGGAGCATCTGTATTGTATACTTGAAAATTACTAAGATAATAGACTTTAAGTGTTCTCACCATTAAAAAAAGATAATTATGTGAGGTAATACATATGTTAATTAGCTTAATTTAGCCATCCCACAGAATATACATATTTTTAAATATGTTGTATACCGTAAACATATACAATTATATTTGTCAAATGAGTAAATAGAAACTTTATGTTTAGGGTAAATTCCTAGAAGTAGGATTGGTGAGTCAAAAGTAAGTGAATATATAGTTATGTTTAGGTATTGCCAAATTTTGCTTCAAAAGGATTGTGCCAATTTGCATACCCTCCATCAATGAATAAGAGTGCCTGTTTTCCCACAGCGTTTCCGACAGAATGTGTTACCATACTTTTTAACTTTTGCCAATCTGCTAGGTCTGAAATTCAATCACAGTGTAGTTTTAGGTCGTGTTCCTCTAATTATGTGTGAGGTTAACCATCTCTCTTTATATTAAAGGGCCATGCTTACATTTATCTTTTGGTATTATCTGTTCATATCTGTTCTACCCATTTTTCTGTAGGATATTAGGGATATTAGTCCTATGTTAGAAATATCTTCTCCTTCTTGGTCAGTAGTCTTGATTGTAAAGAAATGCACACATTAAGTATAAAGATGCAAGTAGGTTAAATGTAAAAAGATAGGGTGGAAACAAGTAAATACTAATCTTAGTAGTCGGGAGTGGTTATATTACTCACAGGCAAAGTAGGCTTTAGGACAGGGACTATTATCAGAGATAAAGAGGGACATTTTACAGCTATGAAAGAGACCGTTCATCAGGAAGATACAATCCTAAATCTGTATAAGCCTAATATCAGAGCTTCAAAGTACATGAAGAAAAAAATAGAACTATTAATAAAGGTCAAAATAGACTAATCTATAGCTATAGTTGGAGATTTCAGCACTCATCTGTCACTAACTTGGAGACAGAAAATTAGTAAGGGTATAGATTTGTACAAAACTATTAGCCATCTTGACCAACTAGATATTTATTAAATGCTACATCCAACAACAGCAAATTATACAGATTATGTTCTCTTATCATAGAAGAATTAAATTAGAAATCAATAACAAGGAAAATCCAGAAATTTTTTAAATTAGAAATTAAACCAAAAATGTTTAAATACTTATGGGTTAAAGAAGAAATCACAAGGGAAATTAGAACATTCTTTGAAAATACAACATATCTCAGTCTGTTTGATCTGGGCTGCCATAACAAAACACCATAGACTTTGTGGCTTAAATAATGGACATTTATTTTTTTGCAGTCTGGAGACTAGAAGTCTGAAATCAGGGTGCCAGCATGATCAGTTTCCAGTGGGGCCTTCCCTCCCAGCTTGTGGGCAGCAGTCATTTCGCATACTCAGTACAGATCTTATAGAGATTCAAAAAACAATAAGGGAAATTATAAACCACTTTATTCCAAAAAAATTTGATAACTTGAAGTGGTCAGGTACCTTGAAAGATACAAATAAGAGAGAATTAGAAAATATGAATTTTCCTGTATCTATTAAAGACATAGAATTCACCGTTTTAAACCTTTACACAAAGAAAACTGCAGGCCCATAAGATTTACCTGGTACATTCAATCAGACACCTAATGAAAAAATACTAGTCTTACACAAACCCTTTCAGAAAACAGAGAGAAGAAAAGCATCCTTCCTAATACATTTTTATGAGGTGACCATTGCAGGGAGTATAAGAGAACTAGAGACCACATCTCTTTGAACATGTATCCAGAAATCCATAACAAAATATGTGCAAACTGAATCCAGAAATATATTAAGAGGAGTAATACATCTTGACCAGAAGGAGTTTATCCTAGGAATGAAAGATTAACATTTGAAAAGCAATCAGTATACTTACTAAAATAAAAAAAAAAAACCCATGTAATTATTTGAATAGATGTAGAAAAAGCATGTGACAGAATTCAGCATCTATTCATGATTTACAATGTTCGGCGAACTGGGAATAGAAAAGAATTTCTCCAACCTGATAAAGAGTATTTATGGAAAAAATGACAGCTAACATGGTATTGATGGTAAAAAGGTTGAATGCTTTCTTTCTAAGATTGGGAAAGTAGCAAGGATGTCCATTTTAATCACTTCTATTAAATATTGTACTGGATGTGCTAATCATTACATTAAGGCAAAAAACAAGAAAGAGGTATCAGAATAGAAGAAGAAAAAGGATTTTGTCTATAAACAACATTATTGGGTACATAGAAAGTCCTAAAAAATACATCAAAAAAGCTATAAGAACTAATAATTAAGCAAGATTAAAGGATATGTAGTCCATGACCAGAAATAACTTTGATTGCTTTATAACAAGTGCATATGTTAATAGAGAAATGCCATTTACATTAGCATCAAAAAGTATTGCATTCTTTGTAATAAATCTAACAGAACAATTTGGGGACTTGTACACTGAAAACTGTAACATATTAGAGCAATTAAAAGACCACTAATATTGAAAAGATTCTGTGTTCATAGATTGAAAAATTGTGAAGATGTTAATTCTCCATAGGTGGATTTTAGATTAAGTGCAATTCCAAATAAAATTTCAACAATTTTATAGAAATTGACAAGCTAAATTTCAAATTTATTTGGAAATGGTTAAGTACCTAGAATAGCCCAAATTTTGAAAAGAAGAACCAAATTGGAGGACTTAAATTACCTTTTTTGAAGATCAAGTTTGAAACTTTTTGATCAAATATGCCAAGATAATTCAATGGCACAAGAATATTCTTTTCAATAAATGACACTAGACCTACTGAATATATACACAAAAACAAAAAATGAACTTTAACCCTTAACTCATGCCCTACACCAAAATTAACTTAAAATAAATAATAAATAGGACTATATGTAAAAGCTAAAGGTATAAAAGTTTTAAAGTAAAATTAATCTTTCAGTAAAAATATTTACAACCTGCGCAAACTTTTCTTAAGACACAAAAAACACATTCCATAAAAGAAAAAAATGATAGTTTTGATTTCATCAAAATTAAAACTTCTGCTTTTCAAAAGACAGCGTTAATTAGGAAAAGGTACATCAGGGACAGGACGAAAATGTTTGCAGTATATATATTTGACAGAGGACACGCATCTAGAACATACAAAGAACTCTCACAATTCAATAGTAAGGTGAACATCCCAGTTTAAAAACTTAAAACAGACATTTCTGAAAAGAAGATTATCTAATTGGATAATAAGTAAATGGAAAGATGTTCAACATTATTAGTCATTAGGAAAATGCACATTAAAACTAAAATTTATTTATGGGAGAATATATATTATAGAATTGTTACTTGCAGATGATTCACATACACTGATCATCCAAAACAGATATTTACAGTATTTTGTTACACATAGAATAAAATCCATATTCCAAAGGAGATCTGGCTCTTGTACCTCTTACCTTAGCTCCTGTCTCCTCCTATAGCTTGACTGTACTCTGGTCACTTCATCTTTCTTGTTCCTCAACTTGCCAAGTATATTCCTACTTTCTTCTCCCAGATCACCATTCACGTCTTGGCTCCAGTGTCCCTCCTCAAAGAGCATTTCTCTGTTCTAACCACAGCCCCCACTGTGTTTTATTTGTGTTTATATCACGTATCATCACAATTCTACTTTTGTTTCTCCCCTAGGGTGTTAGTGCCGTGAGAGCAGGCACTTTGCTTTGTTCCCCACTATAGCCCCAGCCACTAGACAGTACCTGGCCCCCAGTACCCATTCATACATTTGTAATGAATGGGTGGGGTATACACTTTTTGACCCTCCCTGTCACTTTGGACATTTCCATTTGCAACATGCAGAATAGACTCTTGGCTCTATGAAACAAACTTTATGTTAATCTCCTTTCTGTCCAGCATTTAACACATTCCATGTTTATATATATGAATTAATGACTTATATAATTATATGTCATACTTTATTTTTCCTTGATTTCATTAAAGTTTTATATAGTTTGAATTTCACACTATTAAAACTTACAAGCTGAGCAGCATCTCAAAGGATCCAAAAGAATGGCATTGTTATGTCTATGAAGGACAGAAAACAGGAAGGAATAGATTCTGTACCTCTTGCTTCATGTGACAACCACGTTGCAAGGAATTGTGCCTTCTCATCTCAGTGTCTTTAGTTTTGTGCTTTAGGAAAGTATAATCTTACGTTCAGTGTTTTCTTTCTGTTTTGTGTTTGTCACTTTTCTGTTCAGCATATGCAGAGGGGTTATCATGAGCAGTATAGAGGAATACTGTAAATTGATAGGGCTGAAAAACATGTTTGGACTTCATTACTTTCACCTCAATTATTCCACTACTCACACTATTTAATCTTTGTAGAATTAAAGCTAAATTTCCTACATACTGTAAATGTTATTGTCTATTTCTAATGTATTTCCTGTGTCTCCTGAGTGAAATTACTGTGTCATTTGGAAGCTTGTGTTCTTGTGAATTGCAGTGGTGATGGGAATAAAGTAGTCTCACAAAATGGGTTTTGCTCTTACATCATTTCTTTAAAAGATCAAAATCTACTATTTTGAAATTTTAGTAGCTGAATTTGTGACCTTTTCAGTGTATAAAGAGATGACTTTAGGTATGTAAGCTACCACCCATCCCCCCTGAAGGTCATTTATCCTTTACATGATCATTAGGTCACAGTGAAATCTGAGGCTTGCTATTCAGAAATCTTTTTAATTGAGAAGTTAAGGTATCAAGTGGAACAGTTAGAAATGATACTCAAATATTTAGGCCAAGACATCATGGATCAGTGTGTTCCAAACTCTCAGATGAAATAGATACTTCAGTTCTTGGAAATTTCTATCCCAAATTCATTTTAGTTTAGTCCTTCACCACTTTAGTTATAATGTGATTGTGATTTTTGTCTCCATGTATTTTCTGCCAAGTATGTGTAGTTATATTAACTCTATTATTCACTATACATGTATCAAAAAATCCAGGTGGCCGGGTGCAGTGGCTCACACCTGTAATCCTGGCACTCTGGGAGGCTGAGGCGGGAGGATAGCTTGAGCTCAGGAATCGGAGACCAGCCTGAGCAAGAGCAAGACCCCGTCTCTACTAAAAATAGAAAAAATTAGCCTGGCATGGTGGTACGTGTCTATAGTCCCAGCTACTTGGGAGGGTAAAGGAGGAGGATCTCTTGAGCCCAGGAGTTTGAGGTTGCCGTGAGCTAGGTTGATGCCACAGTACTCACCCAGGCAAGAGAGTGAGACTCTGTCTCAAAAAAAAAAAAAAAAAAAAATCCAGGTGAGCATATTAAAGTATATTGCTACTGATATGTTAACCAAATACATTTCAACAGTCTACCTAAGCATTTTTTGTTTTCACATACCTTTGAATAGGAAAAATAGTCTACCTTTACTTTTCATTTTTTAAAACACATATATATTGATTTTCTCTAATTGAAAAAATGGATATTTCTAATAGAACATTAGACTTTATTTTTCTTAAAAATAACTTTTTCATGACAAAAATCAAGTATCTTACTACAGTTTAGGGATATATATATTTTAAAGCATTGCTTCTTATGTCATTTTCTTTCTATTTACAGTATATCTCTATATCGGGGTAATTGCAGGCCCATACGATTCGAGCCACCAATGCTGGATTTCCATGAACAGTAAGTTTAAAATTTTTGGACTGTATTTTCCCATTAAACTATTATACGTATTTTACATGCATTTGTATTGCCTTTTGCCTGTGTTATATCTATATGAGAAAGTTATGTGTTCAAGTCATCAGGAAAACAAATGATGAGTGCAGTTTGAAAATAGCAAGTATCTATTAGGAATCTAACATATAATAGTCACTTTTAAAGTTTGAAAAATATCCACGTGTTGCAGTCATTTGTTCAGAGGATCTTATCTTTGGAAGCAGCATAAAACTTACGGGTTGGCCAGACACGGTGGCTCACGCCTGTAATCCTAGCACTCTGGGAGGCCGAGGCGGATGGATCGCTCAAGGTCAGGAGTTCGAGACCAGCCTGAGCAAGAGCGAGACCCTGTCTCTACTAAAAATAGAAAGAAGTTATTTGGACAACTAAAAATCTATATAGAAAAAAAAATTAGCCAGGCATGGTGGCGCATGTCTGTAGTCCCAGCTTCTTGGGAGGCTGAGGCGGTAGGATTGCTCAAGCCCAGGAGTTTGAGGTTTCTGTGAGCTAGGCTGACGCCACAGCACTCTACTCTGGGCAACAGAGTGAGACTCTGTCTCAAAAAAAAAAAAAAAAAAAAACTTAAGGGTTACCTTTTCTGATTAGCTCTTCATTTCCATTTTTATTATTGAAACAATTTTCTTGTGGATAAAGGATACATTATTTGTTTATATGCTTTTAAAGTGCAAGCTTTTCTGTATCATCAAATAGTAGTATCACCAACCCAGAATGGCAAACAAAAGCAAATGCTACAGACATGGTTCAGCCACAGAATTGTTTCCCCAAACCACACTTCTGGCTCACTTTCTACCTCAGAATCTCAGATTTTGTACATCTCAGGTACTCAAGGGGAAACAAGTTTTCACCTTATTTGGCTCCAACCCAATTTAGCAGGTGGATTCGGAGAGCATCTTAAATGATATAACTACTGGAGCAATGCTGCTCTGATAAGTTAGCAGAAGAAAGTAATTTAAAAAGGGACAAGAGGAAGCTTTATATGCTGAGTAGAATTCCTAATAGGAAAATACCAAAGTTTTGGGGTTTTATTTTTAATGGATATGTGTATTTGGTAGTATGTGTTACTCAGATGTAATCAGACTATTTGTACAACTTTATATCTTTTTTCCTCATTAACATAGTGTAAATCTCTGTTATAAACTTGTCCTAAATGAAATTTTATGTGCTTCATAGCATTCCTGTGAGTTTATTTAATTATTTCCCCTATTTGGGGGCATACAGATTGTTTCTTTTTTCGCATTTGCTAATAGTGGATGTCTGTGCATAAAGGTTAAAGTTTGTATTTTTAATTTTGAAATAGACAAATAGGTGGGTAGATACTGAACTGTTTTCTTAGACTAGATTTCCAGGAGTAAAATTACTCAAAGGGTCTGAACATTTTTTAAGGTGTTGATATACATTATCAAATTGCTTACCTTGCTAGAAATATGGTGATTCCTGTTTCATTGACATCTCATCAGAGTTTAATTGTATCATTGTTTTTATATCTATTCTGATTCAACAGATGAAAATTATAATTTTCTTTAATGCTGTCAAAGTTGTATTTAATCATGTTTTACTATAATAAACACATTAAGTTTAAATAATTTATTTACAATCTCAAACCTGGAATAATCAAATATATTGGTTATACTTGTATAGAACCATGATAGGGTAGTTAGCACAAGAATTGAAAGATATCTGATAGCAAATCTTTTCTGGAGATTACATGCTTACAGAGATCACAGATGAGGGGGGCGCGGATAGGAGTACAGAGAAAAGTTTGCTTCTTTTTTTTGTACTTTTAGATGTAATCAATATCTGGAAATAAGTAAAATTGACTTGTGTGGTGTTAGCTTTTAAAGACCATAATGTTCAGGTAAGAAATAAATCAATATTTTGTCCTATAAAAAGATTCAAGTACCGCCATGGTTTGAGTATATCCTCAAAGTTGATATGTTTGAAACATAATCCCTAATGCAACAGTCTTGAGAGGTGAGACCTTTAAGAGATGATTAGGGCATGAGGGCTCTGCCCTCATGGATGGATTAATGCTATTATCATGAGAGGGGGTTCCTTATGAAAAGATGAGTTTGGCTCCCTCCCTCCCCGTCTCTGTCTTACATGTATGATGCCTTCTGCCATGTTCTAATACAGCAAGAAAGCCCTCACCAGATGCCAGTGCCTTGGTCTTAGATTTCTTAGCTTCCAGAACTATTGAGGAAGTAAATTTCTGTTCTTCATAAATTACCCAGTCTGTGATATTCTGTTATAGCAGCACAAAACAGACTAAGACAGGTATAATGTTAAGATTGCAAGAAACATAAAGTTGAGTTCTTA
The DNA here is from genome assembly GCF_000956105.1 of Propithecus coquereli. Lineage (NCBI taxonomy): Eukaryota > Metazoa > Chordata > Mammalia > Primates > Indriidae > Propithecus > Propithecus coquereli. The sequence continues at coordinate 5,385,997 of NW_012141747.1, forward strand.
ATCCAGTCACAGTAATGTATCACCCAGTTTCCTTTCAAATGCAGAATATTTAATAATGACATATGGTCATTATTAGACCTTTATTAAGAGAGTTCATTATTTTAAAAAAAATAATGACTTTTCTCTCTCTAGTAAAATTCTCTTTGAGTATGTTCTCTCATTCCAGAATGGATCAGAATAGAAACTGATGAACTCCGTTCTAAGACTATGACTCTGAGTCATTTATGAGATTTTATGAAAATGCATGAGGGTGGAGGTAGAGGAGATCAGTGTATAACATGAAAACTTTTAGTCTAAAATTGTAAGTATTCTAAGTTTGAAAGACTTAGCATTAAGTATTCTCAAGAAATTCAGTCAGAAGTTATATCCAACTGTTTTTCACTTCATTATTTGTTTTTTGAGGGAGTTGTGCAAATTTCATTTTGAGATGAAATTTTCAGGTATACAAAATACCTGAACTAAGACTGGAAATTTCTGTTGCAAATTATCCCTCAGTCCATTGAATAATTTCCAACTCCTAAAATAGGAGAAATTGGGATAAGGTAAAGCAAAATTCTGGACGGGTGATTTTAACGTTTTTTTGGGATCATAGATCTTTTTAGGAATGGATAAAAGCTGTGGACCCTCTTCCTTCCTCTCCCCAAATACACACCCACCCACACATCGAGTTATACATACAAATAACATTTTACAAATAGGTTCAGGTATTTCGTAGACCTTCTCCTCAAAGGTCCATATCTTGATCCTTAAGAGCTAGTGAAGAATTCCTGTTCTAGGCCACAGGTGGTTAAATCATCACCACAAAACTTACTGGGGTTTTGCTTATTATACAGGCAGTACATGTTCACTGTAGTAAATTTGGAATGTATTTACGATAGCTGACTAGAGATGCCTGGTGCTTATCCCCCTATCCCCTACAAGAAGGGACCACAGCAACAAGTAAACAGCCAAGATTTTGACTGGAGTGTTGAAGGGAGAGCACTAGAGTGCATTGGGGGAGTAGAGAAGCACTTGTGGTGATTAGAATCTCAGGAGGACAGCCTCTGCAGCCTTATCTGATTGGATCTGTCTGGAGTCAGGAGGGACTTACAATTACAGGGAAAAGGTAAGCAGAAGATCCTCACCAGCCTCCACTGCCACTGCAAAAACCTACAGTCCCTACTACAAGAGAATCTCACAGTCCTTGCAAACCCCGAGGCCAGTTTGGAGAGCTGCCAGGAATTCACACAGTTGTATTGCCCCAGATTAGGAGCACAAGGGGTACATGCCCTACACCCTACCCACCCACTGTGAGCCACACTGCTACAACACAGTGACATCATGAGACCAGAGCCACCTCTGGAGTATGCCCTGCTCCGGGAACCAGTAGCCACTGCATCTCTCCAACATTGGGTCTCTGTCTTTATTCCACCAAGCTCATAGGAGTGGCTAAACCCCAGCTGTGAAGAGCCCGGGCCCAAGATTGGCCATGTCTCTGGTCCTACACCGAAGGGAAACCAACCCCCCACTACCACCACACTTGTAGCTGGAGGAACAGTCTGGCAGTCCTACCCAGAGTGAACCTGCCCTTGAGCTGGCCAAACTGCTGCATGCCCTCCTCCAAGCAGAAGAGGCCTTTAAGTCTCCATGCAGCTGATACACCCCCGGCCAGCAGAATGGCTATGTGCCCACACTCAGGACCTGAGAAACAGCCCTGTAGCACCCTCTACCCAGAAACATGCCCCTGGCATTCCCAACGACCCTGCACCCAAAATCAGGGCCTGAGAAGCAGTCCTGCAGGCCACCACTGGTGGGCAGGCCCCCAGGAGGGCCAAACAACTGTGAGACTATATTCCAACCTGAGAAACAGCCCTGTAGTCCACCCTAGGTCAGCCAGGAGGCCATGTAATTGCATCCCAGGCCTGAGAAACAATCCCGAGGGCTGCCCCTGGCAGACATGCCCCCAGGCTAGCTGAACATCCACATGGCCTGTGCTCCTAGCCAGAGTGACAGCCCTGTGACCCCCAACTCCAATAAGACATACCCCAACAATCCACTATGGGCATGCACATGCCTCCGACTGGAGATGCAATCTGGCAAGCCCACCCCTAGGAAAGCTGCACAACCACCACCACAAACACACTCAGCCTAGGCCTCTGAGCCACTTGGAAACATCAGTCGTGTGGATTACAACTAAAGAAGCCACATAGAGACTCATCCACGTAGAACCAAAGCCAATGCACCCTACCAAACTGCTACCCCAAGACCCATTTATATGAAAGCCTTTCCCTAAGAAACTTACTCCATAAAATTTGAAGAGGTGACTTTTGTACCAGATGCATAGCAATCAACACAGAGACACATCAGACATTAAAAAGCAAGGAAACATGATATCTCCAAAGGAAAACAATAATTCTTCAATAACAGACCCTAATCTTTTTTTCTTTTTTTTTTTTTTTTTTTTTTGAGGCAGAGTCTCACTGTGTTGCCCGGGCTAGAGTGCCGTGGCATCATCCTAGCTCACAGCAACCTCAAACTCTTGGGCTCAAGCGATCCTTCTGCCTCAGCCTCCCGAGTAGCTGGGACTACAGGCATGTGCCACCATGCCCGGCTAATTTTTTCTATGTATTTTTAGTTGTCCGATTAATTTCATTCTATTTTTAGTAGAGACGGGGTCTCACTCTTGCTCAGGCTGGTTACGAACTCAACAGACCCTAATCTTGAGAAAATATACAAAATGTCAGAAAAAGAATTCAAAATAATTACCTGAAGGAAACTCTGAGATACAAGAAAATACAGATAAGACAATTCAATGAAATCATGAAAACAATTCATGATTTCAGTTGGCATCTCAAAGTGAAAGACATTAACCACCATTGTAAAAATATGAAACTATAAAACACACTGGTAAAGCCAATACACAAAGTAGAAAGAGAAAGGAATCAAACCTTATCACTGTAGAAAACCATCCAACCACAAAAATAAACAATAAGAGAGGAAGTAAGGAACAAAAGATACGCAAAGCAACCAGAAAACAATAAAATGGTAAGAGTAGGTCCTCAGTTATCAATAATCTTAAATGTAAACAGATTAAAGCCCCCATTTAAAAGGTACAGACTGGCTGAATGGATAAAAAACCAAAACCAAACTATATGCTGCTTACAAGAAACTCATCTCACCTGTAAAGACACACAGACTGGAGTGAATGAATAGAAAAAAGTATTCCACATAAACACAAACCAGAAGCAAGCAGAACTAGCTATACTTACATCAAACAAAAGAGAATTCCAGTTAAAAGCTGTAAAAAGACACAAGGACATAAAGAATCAGTTCAGCAAGAGAATATAACAATTGTACTCTGTAACTGTGTATGCACCTAACACCAGAGCACTCATATAGAAAGCAAATATAATTAGATCTAAAGGGAGAAATAGGCCCCAAAACAGTAATATTTAGGGACTTTAATACCGCACTCTCAGCATTGGACAGATCATTTAGACAGAAAATCAGCAGAGAAGCATTGCATTTAAACAATACAATAGACCAAATGAACCTAACAGACATTTATATAACATTGCACCCAACAGCTGGAGAATACATGTTCTTTTCATCAGCACATGGAACATTCTCCAGGATTTCCCATATGTTAGGACACAAAACAAGTTTCAAAAAACTTTTAAACTGAAAATTACATCAAGTATCTTATTTGACCACAATCTAATAAAACTAGAAATCAATAACAAGGAAAATTTGAAACTGTACAGATATATTAGACAACATGCTCCCAAACGCCTAGTGGGTGAAAAAATTAAGAATGAAATTTTAAAATTCCTTGAAACAAATGAAAATAGAAATACAATATACCAAAACCTACGGAATACAGCAAAAGCAATCTTAAGAGACAAATTCATAGCAATAAACACTTACATCAGAAAATTGGAACAATTTCAAGTAAGCAACCTAAGGCTGCAGCTCAAGGAACTTAGAAATGCAAGAACAAACTAAACCCAAAATTAGAAGGAAAGCAATGATAAAGATTGGAGCACAAGTAAGCTAATTTGAGACTAAAAAAAATACAAAAGATCATTGAAACAAAAATGTGGTTTTCTGGAAAGATAAACAAAATCGACAAACCATTAGCTAGACTGAGGAAAAAGACCAAAATAAATTAAATCAGAAACAAAAAAAGGAGACATGACAACAGATACCCACAGAAGTACAAAGGATTATTAGAGACTACTATGAACAGCTGTACACCAATAAATTCAAAAGCTTAGAGGAAATAAATTCCTGGACACATATAGCCTACCAAGAGTGAACCAAGAAGAAATAGAAAACCTGAACAGAAAGCCTCCCAACAAAGAAAAGTCCAGGGCTGGTTAGCTTTATTGCTGAATTCTACTGAACCTTTGAAGAATAATTGATACTGATTCTTAAGAACTGTTACAAAAATTTGAAGCAGAAGGAGTTCTCCCTAACTCATTCCATGAGGCCAACATAACTTGGATACCAAAAGCAGTAGGACTGGTTGGCTTTATTGCTGAATTCTACTCAACCTTTGAAGAATAATTGATACTGATTCTTCTTAAACTATTACAAAAATTTGAAGCAGAAGGAGTTCTCCCTAACTCATTCCATGAGGCCAGCATAACTTGGATACCAAAAGCAAACAAGAACACAACAACAGAAAAAGGAAACTATAGGCCAGTATCCCTGATGAACATGGATACAGAAATCCTCAACAAAATACTATTAATAGCAAACCAGACCCAACATCACATCAGAAAGATAATACACCATGATGAAGTGGGATATCTCCCAGGAATGTAAGGTGGTTCAATGTATGCAAATCAGTAAACATCAGATGAATAGAATGAAGGAAAAAAACTATATGATCATCTCAATAGATGCAGAAAGAACATTTGAAAAATTCCAACATCCCTTCATGATTTAAAAAACAAAAACAAAAAACTCTCAATTCTAGCACTCCGGGAAGCTGAGGCAGGAGGACTGCTTGAGGCCAGGAGTTCAAGACCAGCCTGAGTGAGAGTGAGACCCCATCTCTACAAAAAATAGAAAAATTAGCTGTTGTGGTGGTACACACCTGTAGTTCCAGCTACTAGGGAGGCTCAGGCAGGAGGGTTGCTTGAGCCCAGGAGTTTGAGGTTGCAGTGAGCTACGATGATGCCACTGAACTCTAGCCTGGGCAATCAAGGGAGATCCTGTCTCAATCAATCAATCAATAAACAATATCTATCTTGCAATAAATTAGGTATAGAAGGAAAGTACCTCAACATAATAAAGGCTGTATATGACAAACCCACAGCTAACATCATACCAAAGAAAAGCTACAAGCTTTTTCTCTAAGAGCTGGAATAAGACAAGGATGCCCACTCTCATCACTGTTATTCAACATAGAACTGGAAGTCCTAGCCAAAGTAATTAGGCAAGAGAAAGTAATAAAGGACATTCAAATTGAAAAGGAGGAAGTCAAATTGTCCCTGTTTGCAGATAACATGATCTTATATATAGAAAAACCTAAAGACTACCAGAAAAACTCTGGGAACTAATAAACAAATTCAGTAAAGGGGCAGGATACAAAATGAACATGCAAAAATCAGTAGCATATCTATACACAACCAACTAGATTTAAAAGAAATCAAGAAGGCAATTCCATTTATAATAGCTGTAAAAAAAGTTACCTAGGAATAAGTTTATCCAAGGAGGTGAATGACCTCTACTAGAAAAGCTACAAAACTCTGATGAAAGAAATTAAGGCAAATACAAACAAATGGAAAGACATCCCACACTCATAGGTAGGAAGAATTAATACTGTTAAAATGACCATGCTACCAAAAGCAATCTATAGATTTATTGCAATACCTATCAAAATACCAATGACATTCTTCACAGGAATTGGGGGGAAAAAATCCTAAAATTTGTATGGAAACACAAAAGACTCCAAATAGCCAAAACAATCCTGAGCAAAAGGAAAAAACCTGGAGGCGTCACACTACCAGACTTCAAAATTTATGACAAAGCTCTCATAACCCAAACAGCATGGTGGTGGCATAAAAACAGACACATAAACCAATGGATCAGAATAGAGAACCCAGAAATTAATCCTCATATCTGTAGCCAGCTGATTTTTGACAAAGATGCTGTTCACACTCACTGGAAAAAGGACAGTTTATTCAATAAATGGTGTTGGGAAAATTGAATATCTACATGCAAAAGAATGAAACTAGATCCCCACCTCTCACTCTATACAGAAGTCAACTCAAAATGGATGAAAGCCCTAAATGTAAGACGTAAAACAATAAAGCTACTAAAAGACAGGGAAGGGACCAAGATGGTGGACTGCAAATGTTTATCTGGTATGATGTTAGCTGCAAATCACTGCTGCCTATCCATGTGTATAGGGCCTAGCTGACAAACGCCACTGCCTGAGGATCTGAATGAGGCAGTCCTCAAGCCAACATGGGCTGACAGTCAGTGCCACCTATAGGCAAGGGCAGAGTTGCACTCAAGCCAGCACCCAGCCAATAAACGCCACCACCCAAGGATCTGAATGGGGTAGCCCCCAAGCTGGTGTGAGCTGACAGTTGCCACTGCTTGCAGGCATGGGTGGGACTACGCTTTAAGCTACGAGGGCTGACAAAGGCCACTGCCCACAGATCTAATCCAGGCAGCTATCAAGCTGGAGTGATCTGACAATCACCACCACCCATGGGCTTGAGAGGAGCTGGGCTCAAGCCAGTGCCCAGCCAACAAATGCTGCTGTCTGCAGATCTGAGCAGGGCAGCTCTCAAGCCGGAGCAACTTGTCAATCAATACCACCCATGGGTATTGCTCAAGCCTGCACTGCTGCTAGCTATCTGAGCAAGGTAGCTCCCAAGGAAGTACAGGCAGACAATTGCTGCCACTCTCAGGCATGGGTCAGGCTGCAATCAACCTGGCACAGGCTGACAAATGCCACTGCCTGCAGATCTGAGTGGAGCAGCTCTCAAGCCAGCTCAGGTTGACAGTGACTACTGCTGACAGAACTAAGTGGGGAATTCACTCATTCTGCAACACAGGGACCATCAGTGACAACCACCGGGTAACAGTGAGGCAGGAGACAAAGGAGAGCAGCAAGGTTAAGCTCACAGTATATCGCCCAATCCTCCAAAGTCGGACCCAGTTGCACCGTCCAGTGACCTCTCCTCCTTTGCACCAAATAGGAAAGTTCCCAGCAGAAGAGAACAGGAAGAGTGCAAGCTTATCTGTCTTGAGCTGAGAGAAGAGATTCCAGATGAGAAGGAACCAGAATAAGAACTCTGGCAACATGAAAAAACAAGTTGTTTCAACACCCTCAAAGGATCATAGTAGGTCTCTAGCAGTGGAACCCAATCTAAAGGAAACTGTCGAAATATCAGATACAGAATTCAGAATATGGGTGGCAAATAAGATGAATGGAATTGAAGAGAAGGGTGAAAACCAACACAAAGAAGCCCCCCCCCAAAAATAAATGTTTCAAGAAATGAATGAAAAATATTACAAACTTGATAAAGAGATAGACAACATAAGAAAAGATATAACAACTTAAAGAAATGAAAGAATCATTTAGGGAATTTGAAAATACAGCAGAAAGCTTCAACAGTAGGTTAGACTAAGCAGAAAAAATTTCAGAGCTTGAAGACAAGGTTTTCGAACTAACCTAATCAGTTAAAGATGCAGGGAAAAGAATAAAGAAGAATGAACAATCACAGAAATATGGGACTATACAAAGCAGGCCAGTATAAGAATTTTAGGAATCCCAGAGGGAAAAGAAGAAAAAGTAAAAAGTATGGAAAAACCTATTCAAGGGAATTATTGAGAACAACTTAGCTGGTATCACCAGAGATTCGGATATGCAGATATAAGATGGTCATCGGACACCAGGAAAATTCATAGCAAATAGGACATCTCCAAGACACATAGTCATCCACATGGCCAAAATCAAAATGAAGTAGAAAATTCTACAAGCTGCAAGACAAAAGCAACAACTAACCTACAAAGGAAAACTCATCAGCTACCAGCTGACTTCTCAGCAGAGACCTTACAAGCCAGAAGGGATTTTTAGTCTTCCTAAAAAGAGCAATTGCCAGCTAGGAATTTTGTATCCTTTAACTCTATTTCATAAATGATGGAGACATAAAGACTTCTCCAGACAAGCAAACACTAAGGGAATTTGTCACTACTAGACCAGCCCTACAGAAAATACTCAAAACTTCATTATACGTGGAATAGCACAATAGATACCCTGCAGTGTAAAAACACCTGAAAGTTAAAGTTCACAGCTCTAATGAAACAGTGGCACAAGAGGAAAAACAAAACAAGGTATCACCCAACATGATGAATAGAACAGTGTCTCACATACCAGTAATAACACTGAGCGTGAACAGTTTTAATGCCACACTCAAAAGACATGGATTTGGTGACTAGATAAAAAACACTCCACATATATGCTGTCTCCAGGAAACACATCTAACTCACAAGGACTCACACAGACTCAAGGTAAAGAGATAGAAAAAATATTATGCACAAATGGCAACCAGAAGTGAGCAAGTGTAGCCATTCTCATATCAGATAAAATAGACTTTATTTTTATTTATTTATTTATTTGTTTTTATTTCAGGATATTATGGGGGTACAAACATTTTGGGTATAAGTAATGACTTTGCCTCTCCCAAGCCAGGTCTAGAGGCATGCCCTTCCCCCATACAGTGCACACCGCATCGATTAGTTGTGAGTTTACCCCCACAACCTGATCGTCACCCAGTGAATATTACTACCATGTGAGCACCTTAGTGTTCATCAGTTATTACCAATTTGATGACGAGTACTACATGTGGTGCTTATTTTTCCATTCTTGTGATACCTCACTTTGAAGGATGGGCTTAAGCTCTATCCAGGATAATATAAGAGGTGCTAGATCACCATTGTTTTTTGTAATTAAGTAATATTCCATAGTATACATACACCACATTGTATTAATCCACTCATGGATTGAAGGGCACTTGGATTGTTTCCACATCTTTGCAATTGTGAATTGTGCTAAAATAGACTTTAAATCAACAATGGTAAAAAAAAAAAAAAAAAAGTCAAAGATGGTCATTAAATAATGGTAAAGGAAGCAATTCAACAAGAAGACATAGCAATCTTAAATATATATGCAGCTAAACAGGAGCTCCCAGATTCATAAAGCAAATTCTTCTAGATCAAGTGAAGAAATAAACAGCAGTGTAATTGCTGGGGACTTTAACATTCCACTGACAGAGCTGGACAGATCATCAAAGCAGAAAATCAATTAGAAAACTGGGCTGAAATGGAACTCTAGAACAAATGGACCTAATAGACATTTATAGAATATGCTAGCTAAAAACTACTGAATATGCATTCTTCTTATCAGCACATGGGACATTTTCCAAGACTGATCATAGCTTAGGGCCAGAAAACAAATCTTAGTAAATTCAGAAAAATCAAAATCACGCCATGTATTTTCTCAGACCACAGTGGAATAAAGCTAGAAATCAATTGGAAGAGAAACAATAAAATCTACACAAAAGTCATGGAAATTAAACAACCTGCTTCTCAACGATCCTTGGATCAATGATGAAATTAAAATGGAAATCAAAAGATTCCTTGAACTGAATGACAAAGGAGACACAAGTTTCAAAATCTATGGGATAGATAGATCCAGTCCTAAGTGGAAAGTTCATAGCCTTAAATGTCTACATCAAAAAGACAGAAAAATCACAAATTAACAACCTAATGTCACATCTCAAGGAACTAGAAATAGAAGAGCAAACCAAACCCAAAGCCAGCAGAAGAAAAGAAATAACAAAGCTTAGAGCAGAAGTAAACAAAATAGAAACCAAGAAAAAAAAAAAGGATCTATGAAACAAAAAGTTGGCTCTTTGAAAAGATAAACAAAATTGATAGACCACTAGCCAGATTAACCAGAAAATACAAAAGACTCAAACTCTCAGAAATGAAAAGAGAAACATTACAACTGATACCACAGAAGTACAAAATATCATCTGTGAATACGACGACAACTCCTATGTACACAAACTAGAAAACACAGAGCAAACAGGTAAATTCCTGGAAACACACAACCTCGTAAGCCTGAATCAGGAAGAAATAGAAATCCTGAGCAGATCTAAAATAACCAGCAGCGAGATTGAAGCAGTAGTAAAAAATCTACCAAAAAGAAAAAAGCCCTGGACCAGACAGATTCACAACCAAATTCTACGAGACCTACAAAGAAGAACAGGTACCTATCCTACAAAAGTTATTCCAAAACATCCAGTAGGAGGGAATCCTCCCTAACTCATTTAGTGAAGCCAGTATCACCTTTACACCAAAGCCAGGAAAGGACACAAGAAAAAACAAAAAAAGGAAAATTGCAGACCAAAATCGCTTATGAACATAGATGCAAAAATTCTAAACAAAATACAGCAATACAAATTCAACAACACATCAAAAAGACAATTCACCCTGATCAAGTGGGTTTCATCCCAGGGGTGCAAGCATGATTTAACATATACAAATCAATAAACATTCACTACATGAATAGAACAAAACAAAGACCATATGATCATCTCAATAGATACAGAAAAAGTATTCAATAAAGTCCAGCACCCTTTCATGATAAAAACCCTCAACAAACTAGAAATAGAAAGAACGTACCTCAACATTATAAAAACCATATATGACAAAGCTACAGCCAACATACTGAATGGGAAAAGTTGAAAGCATTCCCCCTAAGAACTGAAACAAGATGAGGGTGCCCACTGTCACCACTTCTATTTAACATTGTACTGTAAGTCCTAGCCAGAGGAGTCAGGCAATAGGAAGAAACAAAGAGTATCTATATCGGGAAAGAGGAGGTCAAGCTATCCCTGTTTGCTGATGATAAGATCTTGTATCTAGAAAACCCTGGAGACTCCACCAGAAGACTCCTAGAATTGGTTAATAAATTCAGCAAAGTCTCAGGTTATAAAATCAGTGTACACAAATCAGCATTTCTGTATACCAATAACAGTCTATCTGAAAGTCAAATCAGGGATTCATTACCATTTACAATAGCTCCAAAGAAAATAAAATACCTAGGAATATACTTAACCAAGGAGGTGAAAGATCTCTACAAGGAGAACTACAAAACTCTCATGAAAGAAATCATAGATGATGCACATAAGTGGAAAAACATCCCATGCTTATGGATTGGTAGAATCAACATTGTTAAAATGTTCATACTGGCCAAAGTGATTTGCAGATTCAATGCAATCCCCATCAGCGTACCAACGTCATATTTCACAGATCTGGAAAATAGTTCTGTGCTTCATTTGGAACCAAAGAAGAGCCCAAATAGCCAAAGAAATCTTTTTTTTTTTTGAGACAGAGTCTCACTCTTTTGCCCGGGCTAGAGTGCCGTGGCGTCAGCCTAGCTCACAGCAACCTCAAACTCCTGGGCTCAAGCGATCCTTCTGCCTCAGCCTCCCAAGTAGCTGGGACTACAGGCATGCGCCACCATGCCCAGCTAATTTTTTTTTTTTATGTATTTTTAGTTGTCCGATTAATTTCTTTCTAATTTTTAGTAGAGACGGGGTCTTGCTCTTGCTCAGGCTGGTCTCGAACTCCTGAGCTTAAACAATTCACCCACCTCGGCATCCCAGAGTGCTAGGATTACAGGATTACAGCCACCGCGCCCAGCCCAAAGCAATCTTAATTAAGCAAAAAGAACAAATCTGGAGGCATCATGTTACCAGACTTCAAATTATACTACAGGACTGTAGTAACCAAAATAGCATGGTATTGCTATAAAAGTGGAATCATAGACCAATGAAACAGAATAGAGAACCCAGAAATAAAACCATCTACCTGTATGCAACTGATCTCTGACAGAGCAGACAACAACATACACTAGGGAAAGGAAGCCCTGTTTAATAAATGGTGCTGTGAAAACTGGATAGCCACATGCAGAATAAAGAAACAGTACCCCTATCTCTTGCCATAAACCAAAATTTATTCAAGATGGATAAAAAACTTAAATGTAAGGCATGAAACCATAAAAATTTTGGAAGAAAATATAGGAAAAACTCTTCTGGACATCAGCCTACATAAAGAATTTGACAAAGACCCCAAAAGCAAGTACAACAACAACAAAAATAAATAAATATGATTTAATTAAATCAAAAACTTCTATACAGCGAAGGAAATAATCAACAGAATGAACAGACAACCTACAAAATGGGAGGAAATATTTGTAAACTATACATCTGATAAAAGGGTAATATCCAGAATCGACAAAGAACTCAAACAAATTAGCAAGAAAAAAACAACACTATTAAAAAATGTGCAAAAGACACAAACAGAAGTTTTTTAAAAGAAGATAGAGAAGTGGCCAACAAACATATGAAAAAAATACTCAACATCACTAATGGTCAGGGAAATGCAAATGGAAACCACAATAAGATACCACCTTACTCCTGTCAAAATGACCATCACTAAAAAGTCAAAAAACAATAGATGCTGGTGTAAGTGCAGAGAGGGGAACACTTACATGCTGTTGGTGGGACTGCAAATTAGTACAAACTTTATGGAAAACAGTATAGAGAGTCCCCAAAGAAATAAATGTAGACTTACTGGCAGGTGCAGATTTTGGGCAGCTGGGTCAGTTGACCCAAGGGGCCTTTGAGCCAATTTGGGCCACTCTCCTTGCCTTCAGATTCACCGCTGCCATGGCTAGTCAGATGCAGAGGATACAGTAGCTGTTGCAGGCTGAGAAGGAGCCACCAAGAAGTGTCCAGGGCCCACAAATGATAGATCCAGAGGCTGAAGCAGGCCCAAGAAGAAGCTTAGACTGAAATTGAACAGTACCGCCTGCAGAGAAAGAAGGAGTTCAAGGCCAGGGAACCTGCACCACTGGGATCTCATAGCAGTTGCAGCACTGAAGTGGAGGAGGAGACCCAGGAGAGGATGACCATCCTCCAGACCTACTTTCATCAGAACAGATATGAAGTCTTAGATAACGTTTTGGCCTCTGTATGTGACATCTGGCCAGAAATCCATGAAAACTACTGCATAAATGGATAGGAGAGGAAAGAAGCACATGTTCCATGGTTTGGCATTTTAGATGCCCTCATGGACTATGAAGCTTTAGCAAATCTCAAGTTATATTCTTACAAAAGGCATTCAATTATTTCTTTATATTATATAGTCAGTCCCTTCACTCTTTGGGGAGTAGAAAATCTAGCTTCTTTGTACAGACTTAGAACTCATCTAAAGATTTCATCTTTTTACCTCATATTTCTTAGAACTTTAATGGGTATATGTTATCTGTTTTCCTATGCCTTTTAGCTCAAGCACTATATATATCAATGTTGACTTTTTCTTTCTTATATCTAGTAAAAGGAAAAATACCAATTCTTTGAAGAAAGAAAGAGATTATTATAATTTTTTCCCTAATGCTTTCTTGAAGGTCAGGGGCTTTATCTATGAAAAAGTATTAAGTAGTTATTTGTAACCTTTGTGGAGCAGCAGCTATCCTGAAAGTAGCCCATTTCTGCTAGTCGTTAGAACAGTGAATACTAATGTAATTGTTTGCGCTGCTTTTAGTTTCTCTTACTCAAAATTAGTAGATGATAGAATTTAAGAACTTGTTACATGTTATTACTTGGTATACTGATAATCATTTAAAAGTAAAGACTGTCATGCAAAAAATAAAAGAAATGTAGACATACCATTCGATCCAGCAATCTCACTACTGGGTATCTGCCCAAAGGAAAAGAAGTCATTTTATGAAAAAGACACCTGCACCTGAATATTTATCACAGCACAGTTCACAATTGCAAAGATGTGGAATCAGCCTAAGTGCCCATCAGTTCACAAGTGGATAAAGAAAATGTGGTGTGTATATATATGTATGTGTGTATATATTTATATATACACATATATATACATACCATGGGATACTACTCAGTTATAAAAAGGAATGAAATAATGTCTTTTGCAGCAACTTGGGTGGAATTGGAGAGCATTATCCTAAATGAAGTATCTCAAGAATGGAAAAACAAACACCACATGTACTCTCTAATAATTGAGAGCTAAACAGTAGGCACACGGGCACAAGGAGATGTAAAGGACATTGGAAACCAAGAAGAGAGGAGATGGCAGGGCGTGAAGGATAAACGCTTACCTATCAGGTTCAGTGAACACTACTCTGGTGGTGGCACACTAAAAATCCCAACTTAAGCATTATACAAGATATCCATTAACAAACATTTGTACCCTCTTAATATTTTGAAGTAAAAATTTAAATACTACTAGATGAAAATGTGGGACAAATGCTTCACGACATTGGTCTGGGAAAAGATTTTGTGAATAAGACGTGAAAAGCACAGGCAAGAAAAGCAAAAATTTTTTAAATGGAGTTATATCAAGCTAGAAAGCATCTGCACAGCAAAGGAAACAATCAACAGAGTGAAAAGACAAACTACAGAATAGGAGAAAATATTTGTAAACTATACATCTGATAACATGTTAATATCCAAAATATGTAAGGAACTCAATAGCACAAAAACAAATAACCTGCTTTAAAGGTAGATGAAAGTCCTGACTTGATATTTCCCAAAGGAAGACATATAAATAGCCAACAGGTATATGAAAAAATGTACAGTGTCACTAATCAGAATGAGAAATGCAAATCAAAACCACAATGTGGTTATCATCTCACCCTCATTAGGATGGCTATTACCAAAAGGCTAAAAAGTAACAAATACTAGTGAGGATACGGAGAAAAGGGAACTCTTATACACTGTTGGTAGGAGTGTAAACTCATACAAGCACTATGGAGAACATTATGGAATTTCCTCAAAAAAACTACAAATAGAACTATCATATGACCTAGCAATCGCACTATTGGATGTTTACCCAAAGGACAGGAAATCAGAATATTGAAGAGACATCTACACCCTCATGATTATTGCAGCACTGTTCACAACAGCCAAGATAAGGTGTCGAACAACAAATGACTGGATAATGTGGTATGTATACATGATGAACTACTATTCAGCCATAAAGAAGAATGAAATTCTGTCATTGATGGCTACATGCGTAGAACTGGAGGTCATTATGTTAAGTGAAATAAGCTTGGAACAGAAAGTTAAACACAGCATGTCCTCACTCATGTGGAAGCTAAAAAAGTTGATCCATAGAAGTAAAAAGTAGAATAGAGGACACTAGAGGTTGAGAAATGTAGGGGGAAAGGGGGTGTTAGGGAAGGATTTGTTAAAGGATATAAAATTACAACTAGATAGAAGGAATAAGATCTAGTGTTCTATACCACTATAAGATGACTATAGTTAATAATAACATATAGTTTTAAATAGCTGGAAGGAGGATATTGAGTGTTCTCAACACAAATGATAAAGGTTTGAGGTGAGGATGTGCCAATTACCCTGATCTGATCATTATACATTATATATATATCTCAAAACATCACTATGTGCCCCATAAATATTTACAGTTATCGTGTCAATTTTTAAAAATTTTCTTTTAAACTACTCATCAGGAAAAAGAAGTAAAAAATTACCAATAATCTAGCCAACTAGAAACAATAAGTTTGAGCTTTTATCTTTCAAGTCCTTTTTCTATGCATCTCTATTTATTTGTTGAGTCACAAAAACAGCCATATTTTCTGCATATACTATTTTATAACCTGCTTTTTAAACTTAAAATATTGTGCATACTTTTAAAAATTCCATTGAATTTTCTCTTAACATTATTTTATGATATTAAAGATCATCAACTCATGGATATATCTCTTGAATTCATGTATTGTTTTGAATTGTTTTAACTTTTTGTTCTTTTGATCAGTGCTGAAACTAATGGTTTAAACACAACCATGACTGTTTTCTCTGAAGATGGTCCTAATGAAAGGATGTTCAGAGTATTAAAGTTTTTAGTTAACTTTTAGCCTAGCGAATAATTTGGTGTCATGAATAAGGAATAACTGATAGGAATAAAAGCATCAATCTGTGACTCGACAGGAAATAATGGAGTTTCTTATAGAGACTGGTGCTGGTTATAGAGAAACTGAAATCCCACGAGCTTAGAGAAACTGTGGAAGTTTTGTTGAAGATGTGTGAATGTATAGATGAACTCCAGTACAAACAAGGGTCACATAACACAGTGAAGAACATTATTGGAAGCATGGGAAAGGAATATAGTACAATTCCCTAAAACAGCAAATTTATGTGCTGCATATAATAATAGTGAAACAAAACCCAAAAGTGAAAACAAACCAAAAAGAAAATGATATGCTATGGTCTGAATGATTGTATCCTCCCAAAATTCATGTTAGAACCTAGTCTCCAATGTTACGGTATTAGGAGGCGGGGCCTTGGGAGGTGATTAGGTCATGAATGGGATGAGGAGATTAAGTACCCTTATAAAAGAGGCCCCAGAGAGCTGCCTTTCCCTTTCTCCCATGTAAGAACACAATTAGAAGGCACTACCTGTGAAGCAGAAAGAGGGCCCTCACCAGAACCCAGTCATGCCAGCACCACAGTCTCAGACTTCCCAGCTTCCAGAACTGTGGGAAGTAAATTTCTATTGTTCATAGGCTACCCAGTCTATGGTATTTTTGTTACAGTAGTCTGAATAGACTAAGACAATGTTCTACCATTATTTAAAACTGCGTCCAGTCTGAAAACACTGGAGTTTTTTTTATCTCATAAGAGTATAAATACCCTGCGTGGCCCCTCCAATCACTCACCTTTTGTTTCCAACACCACCCTAAACTCAATGTATTCTGCTTGTGGGGGTTGGGGACAGATGTGAACACGTGTGTAAGGGCACAATCAGAAGCAGAACCAGTTGGAGATTTTAAATATGTGTGTGTATTTATATGTGGAATTGGCGTATATGATTGTGGGAGCTAGTTAAGCAAGTTTAAAGTCTACAGGGGGGCAGGCAGTCAGGAAGGGGAAATAACAAGTGGGTTAGAACCCCAAGGGTACACACGGAAGCTTCTTGTCCTCAGGTAGGCATTCAGGGAGGATCCTGAGGAAGGGAGATCAATTGCAGGTCCATCTGCTGTTTGGAGCCCCTTAGCTCAGAGCCTAAGCTCTCTTTGAAAGGGCTTCCAAGTAATTAAGGCAAGCCCACCTAGAATAATCTCCTTTTTTGATTAACTTAAATCAACTGATTAGGGACTTTAATTATTTCTGCAAAATTCCACCCAGCAGCACTTAGATTGGTGTTTGACTGAACAACTGGGAGAAGGTATATGTATATTACAAAATAGCTGCTGCCTGCCTTCCGTCTTTCAGCTCTCAGGACAGAATGTCATTTATAACTCACCCTTTTCAAGAAACATACTAGAAAGGGAATTCTGGGGACTGCAATTCAGTCCACAAAGCTACCATATAGATACCAATAAATAGGTTCCTAAATTTAGAACTTTTGAGTCTAGAAAATAGGAGGGGATATTGTTGAAAGAATTTGCTTAGCAATTTTAAAACTAAGGTTCTTTTTGAAACTGGTTTTAGGATAAAAAATGAAATTGTACATTTTCACTACAAAAAGTAAATTATTGTATTCAGGAGGTAACTGATTGCTAAATGAAATCAGATGTTTAGGACGTATCTTCTTTTAAAGTTACTGTATGTTTGTTTTTTTTATTCTCAGAAACAAAACTTGTCAGTTGAATTTTTTCCCTCCATTAACTGCATTTCTTTCTGCTTCCACAAATCTCTGCTCTTTCTTAAATGAATATTACTAAGTGAATAAAAATCACATTAGAATACGACAGTACAGAATGGTCCCTCTTGCCTGTTACCTATTAAGCATCTATACCTCCTTTCTTTTTTTGTTACTGCAGCCCCAGTTTTTTCAATTATGCAGCCTTTAGGAAAAGTGACCTATCTCTGGCTGAGGGGTAAGTCCTGATTGATCTAAGTCAGTTATAATAATCCCATTCTTCCTGTCTGTGGTCAATTCAGGGCTGGATGTGGCCAAGTTCTACCCAGTAAGATGAGGGAAGGTCTACTGAGGTGTGTCTGTGGAAGGATTATTTTTTTCACTCTACAAAGAGATACGAGAAAGAAGAAAAAAAAAGCACCCCTTTTCCATGCTGGATGTTGTCTGCATGTGATGCCTGGAGTACGATGGCAGCCATCCTGCAGTCAGTGAGGGGTGCTAGTCTGAGGGCTAGTACCACACAGTCACCAAAGCCAGGACAGTTTGTCTAACGGAATGGAAAAATAGAAAGAACCTGTGACCTTGGTAATATTGTTGAACGGCTGAATTAACAAACCTGGAACTGCCCTACTTTAGGTCTTTTTATTAGATGACACCTTGATCTCTTGGAGAGTACATGGCACTGCTGACCTCTTCCTCGCTCTCAGATTTGCCCCCACCTCTATCCTGTGAACCACTCTCCATGTTTTCCTCCTGTATATGAGGTCATTTTTTCTTAGTTTCTTTCAAGGGCTTCTCTTCCTCTGCCTCTCCTCTAATTGTGGCTGCTTTTCTTTCCTCGTCCTATTTCAACCTGCTAGTCTACACCTTCTTACTGGGTGATCTCCTCCATGCCCTTGGCACATGGCTATGATTTCCCAATCTGTGTGGCCCCCGATCGCTCACCTTGCATCTCCAGCACCACCTTAAACTCAGTGTCCTGCTCATACTTCCGTATCTCCAGTCTCTGTGAATAGTACTATGTAGTCAGCAAAGCCAGAGGCTTCCTAGATTGTTTTCTTTCCCTCAAAGCACTCCATCCCTTCCCCCAGCAAATCCATTACTGGAAGAAATCCTGTCAATTTTTCATGTGTGCTCTTCTCTAATCCTCATTGCTTACCCTTCTCCTCTTAATTCAGGCCCTCATCATATCTTATCTAGACTATTACCACATGCCTGCCATTTTCCAACTTGTGATTCATACTGTCAACAGAGATCTTTCTAATGGCAAAGTCTGATCATGTCATTTTCCCCAGTCCTCCCAAAATATCCTTTAATGGTTTCCTTCTTCCTTCAGGATAAATGCTAGATTTCTACCTTTTACCTTCCTTATACGCCCACCATACCTGTGGAAAACTGAACTACCATTTCCTGAAATCACTAATCTTTCTAAGTTCTGGACATATTGTTCATACTTTTAGAGTCTCCCCTCTAACAAGAATTTTTTGTGGAACATTTCATACATACTGAAAAGTAGGAAGAGTAGCTAATATACTCTTAACATAAACCCAGTAATTGTTAACATTTTTGCCCTATTTCTTTATATTTTTGTTTTTTGAATCATTTAAAAGTAGCAGACCTCATGTTATTTCATTCCTAATTCTTTAGCATGCATTTCCGTCTACAGTTGACCCTTGAACAATCTAGAAGTTAGGGGTGTGCAGCTGAAAATCTGTGTATAACTTTTGACTTCCCAAAAACTAATAGCTACTAATAGCCCACTGTTGACCAGAAGCTTTGCTAATAACAAACAGTTGATCAACAGGTATTTTTTATGTAATACATATTACATACTGTATTCTTACAATAAAGTAAGCTAAAGAAAAGAAAATATTAAGAAAATCATAAGGAAGTGGAAGTGGATGGTTATAAAGGTCTTCATCCTCATCGTCTTCATGTTGAGTAGGCTGAGGAGGAAGAGGAGAGGTTGGTCTTGCTGTCTCAGAGCTGGCAGAGACAGAAGAAAATCTGCATATAAGTGGACCCACACAGTGGTCAACAGTATAAGGACATTCTACATAACTATCGTACCATTATTGATAATGTAAGAAAATCAACAGTAATTGCAGAGTTCCTTTAATCCATCTGTTTGGGTCAGGGTGTAGTTATTTGGTTGTAAATGATAGAAATCTAACTGAAACTAGTTGAGGCATGAAGAATATTTTGGAAGGAATACTAAGGACTGTAATATATCTGCAGAAAGTGTAGCTGGCATCTGAGGACAACAGGATCCACTTTATCTAACACCACCAAGACTCTTCTGTCTCTTATTTTTGCCTCACTATATACTGGGTTATTCTCTCTCACTGCCAGTATCTTTTTCCTACAGTGATGGGCAGAAATCCACTGACTACTCTTCAGACTTGCCTTCTGTATCCTTCCTCCATTGGGAAGCACTAGCTTCTTTTTCTTCAGCTTGAAAAATCTCAGCGTAGATCGATGATCACCCTGGCTTGGGTCAGGTGTCTACCCCACCAGGCAGACAAGGAGGGCATCAGGCAGTGAACGTTTTCCTGCTGCCATCCCTATGTTTATCTGGTTTTCATCCAGACAAAGAGAAATTGTACTCTTTCAACTGGCAGCTGCTCCAGTTGAAGTCCATAACAACCTCCTTGGCCTGTTGAATTCCTAAGGAAGTTCAACACTGTAGAGTATAGCCCTCCTATGTAAAGCAAGCCTCCCCAGTCTGCCTAGCAAGGTAGAAACTGCCTTCTCTTTGCTTCCATGGTGTTGTGTTAACCCCACAGAGATGAGATGGATCCCCACCCAAAATTTGGTTCAGATATCAAGACTGATGATGTCACACATGTACATACACCAAGAGAGTATGAAAAGTTTATTATACTCACATAATGAAGCTTCCAGGAAAACCATGGCAGGATCCCAAGCAAGTGTGAAAATGGCTTGAGAGAGCAGAGAATGGAGACTAGCTTGGTTTTTATCATTGTTAGGGAGTAAGGCTGGGCTGAGCCTGCATGGTTTGAACTTCTCGCTAGCTTCAAGGGAGTGTGCAGGTTTTCTTATTAGCTTGACCAGTTGTGGACTTATGGTAAAGGGGTGTCGATGAGGCTTGAAAACTGTCAGCAATCACATATCAAAAATGGAGTTAGATTCTTTATTACTCATGACATTTTCTAAAGAGTTTCATGTCCTTTATTTAGCAAAGATGCAACAAGAATTTTCCTTGCATTTTTCTAGACCCCTGTACTGACTCCTCTTGCTACCTGATCATCCCTACTGCCCTCTAGAATTTATTTCACAGTAAACTGATCAAATTAACTTTCTTCAAAAATAGATCTTTCTTTGTTTTCATCCTTTTTGTTTAAATTTATTGTTTAATACTACTTTTACTCCCTCTCCTCCCTTCCCTCCCCTACTCTTCCCCATCCCTCCCCCCTTCTTCTCCCCCTTCTCTGTAACAATACATTGAAACAATCTGGGCACCACCATCTCCCCTCCCTTTCTCCCCTCCCCCCAGTTTTTATGCCAATGCTTTGAAGTATTTTTCTGTTTCCATAACAACTCCTTTTTTCAATCATTTATTGCAGACTGTAGAAGTTTTGGGTAGAAATTTGGTTTACTGAATTCTTTGGTTTATATAATTATTAAGTGCAGAAAGTCTTGGTTTCAAATCTGAAGTTTAAAATGGGTATTTAATGGCTTTAAAAAAAAATGGACATTGAATAGAATGTCACTAAAACATGGAAGTCTTTATTGTCAAAATAAATTCAGTCTATGAAAGGCACTTTTCCGTAGTGACTTTTTAGTAGCCAAGAAAATCAAATAGGCCCTGTTTTCTAAAGAGACGCTTGGTACCTCTTAGCTTTTCAGTTTCCACTTGTTCAATCTTTCCATGAAAGAGTTTTCACCAAGACCCCGGCTCAGCCTTTAATCTAAAATGTGTTTGGGGGGATAGAATTTTGTGGTAACTGAGTGGTACAAAGTACAGCAAATTGATTTGGCCCAACTTCCTACCAAAAGCTGTGCTTGACAGAGTGCTGTGTCACTGTCATTCATAAGGTTTGTCTAAGGGCAATTGCTAAGCCATTTCTTCAGCTGTTTCCTGGCAGTGCAGCGTCATCTTTCTGTGGTGTAGGAAGCTTGCCATTGACCACAAAATTGCAGCTTACTTTCCAAGCTAGCCTCTAATTCATAGCTGCTGCTGCTTAATTCTTCTGAGCCTCAGACTATTCTAAAATATGAACAGTCAGTAGTTCTGCTGCAACAGCACAGAGAACAGCTGTATGCTTGCTTCAGCTTGGTTGATCTATAAATACTTCACGCTGTCCCCTTTGGCCCTGCTTGTGTCTTTTGACAGCTGATAATGGAAACAAACAGGACCAGCATTGGCAGGCATTTGGAAATCTTTGTTTTATTTTTAAATTTTACCTGTCCAGCCAACTAGTCATGCTGCTTGTGATAGGCAGAATTCTAAGATAGTCCACAAAAGTTTTGGCCTCTAATGTACCTACATACACCTTCTACCAGTTATTCAGTCAAACACTAATCTAGGTGTTGCTATAAAGGATTTTGAAACTGTGATTAAGACCCCAAATCAATTGACCTTTAAGATAGAGAAATTATCTGGGGGGCCTCACCTACTCCATGAGCCTTTTAAATCTGGCTTTAGCAATCAGGAACAGAAATGTCGGAGATTTGAAGCAAGGGAGATATTTGATGGAAAGGAGTTTCTTTATGCTGGTGGGGCCATTTGGCAAGAGACTAAGTGGAATCTGAAATTTGCCAACTTGAATGAATTTAGAAGAAGACTTTGAGCTCCAGATGAGAACACAGCCTGCCAATGCTTTGATTTCCACCTTGTGAGATCCTGAGCAAATAAACCAGCCACTCTTACAGAATTGTGAAATAATGAATGGGTGTCACTTTAAGCCTGTAAGTTTGTGATACTTTGTTACATAGCACAGAAAATTAATGCACTGTGTATTTACAAGTAGACGTGTACTTGCCGCAGTCCAGAGTCTGCTCACAGCACCGAGGTAACAGAGGAGGGGAGAGGCAGGGCAAATGTTCATAGGAGGTCTGTGAGGTGTTCTATTCAAGGAGTGCTCCCTCTGCTTCCTGTGGTATGGACTGCCCACAGCTAGAGGCAGCCGGCTCTTTGTGAACATGCACAACACATGATGAGAATAGCCTGCTTGACACCCTTCCTGACACTTTCTCTCCCTATTACTCCAAACTCCTTTGAACAACATGATGATCCTTCTTCTCAGAGCAGGGGTTCATTTCTAAGTGGTGTGGCCCATGCCTTTCCTCTTTGATCCCTAGAAGAAAGGGCAAGGCCAGCCTCAGCAGCATTGCAGATCAAGCATCTGATCCACTCAGATGCTTCCGTACTCCTGGAACCTCTACATTTGTCTCCTTACCCAACAGTCCTTCTCCTGCAGCAGGCCATCTTCAGCCCTGTCTTCTTGAAGGATACCCCCAAATTATCTGTCCATCTTACACCTATCTTCTCTATCTTAACTGAGATTGATTGCACTAAAGTCACACAATGAAAGACATTAAGAACAAATTCATAGGGAAGTAAAAGACTGGTTGTCAGCGTGCAGTCTATTTGAATTGTAAAAGTGTGTGTGTGTGTGTGTGTGTGTGTGTGTTTAAGAACACACATAATCAGGAACTTTGAAGATGTAAGGAAGATGTTTTATTTCTGTGTACGCCTGTTTCATTAATACTTATATGTCTATAGTAGATGAAGCTTGAAGAAGAAGACTTCTATCTTCTATACTGTATTTATACAGCTTCTCCCTACAGTATCATGGCTATAGTTTGAGGCCCCATTTGGGTCTGTACCCAATTCCCTAATTGTTTCATCATCCTGTGATCCCACCTGGAATTGATGAGCCTGTTGGTTAAAGGGTCTAGCTCCAGAGAATGTCTGCACCAGAGACAAGAGGAATTCAGCAGTTTGAGCAGTTTTAAGAGCACTCAGCTTCCTGCTCCCTACCCCCAAATGTGTTCTTGAAGCGGGATACCCCTTTGTCACTGCCTCAGGGCCCAAGCCCTGATTCCACCTTTTTTGTTCTTGTTTTTTGATGGCTAGACTGTTAGGCCATGGAATGACTGCGGACCTCGTGATGGCTGGGCTGTAAGCCATGGAATGATTTTAGACCAGGTTTTTGCATCCCTGGTTAAAGCAGAGAAACTCTTCTGTAGGATCCTACCTCTCCAGGGCAGTCTGTGGACACGGCTTCCTAGTGACTGCTAATGTAGCAGGGTGGTCTGTTCTCTGCTGAGAAACTTGAAGGGAGTTTATTTTCTCTGCATCTTCCTTGCTTCTGGCAAGAGGTGGTAGCATCTGCAGTGGTAAGCTCTTAGAAGGAAAACCTGACTTGATTTAGGCCTTAGAGGTATGAGAGTACATCTAACTTCAACGATAACAAAACTTCACATCAGTATTATAAAGAAATTCTCAAGTAGTTTGTACAATAAAGCAGTACAAATTGTTACCGAAACCTAAAAAAATAGTGCTAAATTTACAAAAGACACTGAAGAGTTCTTATTTACATAATTCGTGGCCCTTGTTTCATGTGTTTTGGGTAATATGGAAAGAACATATTATTGTTCTGTTCCAGAAAAGACAGAAAATGTTGAAAGCAGTCCAAGATTCAACTATAGATGAAGCTACAAAAGAAATGAAGAAAGTAGTAGCAAATTGGATTTTGGTTTTGATGATATACAGTATGAACATCAAGTGAAATAATATGTCTATATTAGGAGTCAGGTTGAATACATGAAATTCTGACCAACTCTTGACTTTGGGGGTTTTACTTCAAAAAAGACTATAAAGTCTTATGAGGAAGTTAAATAAGCCTATAAGGAAATAGACTAAAATTTCTACTTGGACAATTCACTATACTTTGAGTTTATTTATCATAATGGTTATCTAATTATAACACTTCTATCCTGAGTTCTCTAGTATTCTATTTTTAGATAGCACTTGTTAGCATACTTTTCAAGTTGAATTATTGAGGGATCATATCACAATGCATGGGGCTCAAGATCTGACTAAATAGGATTAACCATTGATGGTTATATAAGAATCAACAGTAAAAATAAAGTAGCATTATTCTAATGCTGGCCTCAAATATACGTCCTCAGCAAACTCCTTTCAATGCAGTGATCTCAAGTAAACAACTCACATGGCAAAGCCATCTTTACTGACATCTTTACTGGTTACTCTAAAGCAAAAAAAAAAAAAGGCTGTAAATGCTTTATTCCATTTTTCTATGATGTACAGTAGTGTTATTTTCCAGGGTGTTTTCATTTCTTTCTATAAAATTATTTTTACCTTTTATCTTTTTTTATGAAATATAATATACACATAGCAAAGTACATTAAAATGTATATGTAGTTTTACGTCTACCACTCAGCTCAAGAAACAGAATGCTTGCCAGCACCTAGACCGCCCTGGGTACCCTTGAACCCGTCTCATTGTTCTCCCCAGGATTAACCGCTGTCCTGATTTTTTGTAATCATTTCTAGATCTTCTTTGCAATCATACTACCTATGTATGTACCTCTAAATAGTATGTTAGTTTTGCCAGTTTTTGAACTTACTTTCCCAGTTTATTTTTGAATACTACAAACCTATGAAAAGTTGCAGGAATATTACAGTATTCCTATGTACCTTGTTAATCTTGTAATCTTGTCTACCAGTGTATACTTTGTGTACCTCTATAACTTTATTAAATGTTAACATTCTGCCACATTTGCTATATAGAAATGCTAGATATTCTTATATATTTTTAATTTATATAGTATTTTAACAAATGTAAATGATACTGTGATATAACTCATTCTGTTTCGTATCTTTTGAAAGGTCCATGTGTGTTAGATTCTTATTCTAACCACAGCAGAATATCCACTATTTTGCCCATTAACTCTTCCTTTGGTGGATACACATATTGCCTAAAACACCCTACTCCCATAGCCGGCCCTGCAGTGAAATCCTGATACAGGTTCACATATGGACTGTTGTGAAAATTTCTTTGGAATATAAGGCCAGGAGTGGAGTACTCAGGTCACAGAGTGTGAGTACATGTAACATGTCTAGGTAGTGCCTGATAGCTCTTGTGAATGGCTGTACCACTCTATCCTCCCAAGAGCAGTACATGAGCATTCTTTTATTTCCATATCCCCTATATTTGCACCAACACTTGACATTTGCCAGCTTTCTAATTTTACTGGCTAAATAGGGATACCGTAATACCTCGTTGTTACTCTAAATTTCTCTGATTGCTAATAAGTTCAAGTTATCTAACTCTTTATGTGCTTTTTGGCCTTTTGGGTTTCCTTTTCTGTAAGCTACCTGTTCATATCCTTTGACCATTTTTCTTTTGGGGTTCTTATTAATATTAGTTTGTTAGAAGTTTCTTTTATAGTCTAGAAGTAACCTTATAGTCTAAAAAGATACTTACACATTGCAAAGCTCTTTTCCCAGCTTGTCACCTGTCAACTTTTCCCACCCCATACTTTGTTGAACAGAAATTCTTAATATTCCCCCAACTTTTGAAAACTTTAATAATACAGAAAAGTTGGAAGAGTAATATGGTGAACACCTACATCATATTCGCCAAAAATGAGTTCACCAAGAGTTAACCCTTTACTACATTTGCCTTCTCGTTCTTTCTACACATGTACACATGCAAACACATGTGCGTGCACAATGTGAATACTTAGCTCATTAATTTTCAGGCTTTCTTCTTTTCAAATATGTGCATTTAAATTTATGAATTTTCCTTTAAGCACAACTTGAACTGCACTCCACAAATTCTAATGAGTTAGTTTTTTCATTTGAATTTGGTACCAGGTATTTAGTTTTTATTCATATTTTATCTTCGCTCTATGGCTTGTTTAGACAGGCATTGATTTACTTACGTGTTTATGGGGAATCTATTTATCTGTTACTGATTTCTAGTTTAATTGAACAAGGACTAGAAAATTCTATATATGAAAGAGTTATGAACAAAAAAGAGATAGATCAAATAGAAAATAACTAGCAAGATGATAGACTTTAACCATATCAACAATTGCATTAAATATAAATAATCTAAACACACCAATTAAGTGACCAAGATTGTCAGATTGAATAAAAAAACAAGACACAACTAACAAGAAACCCACTTTTATGTATGAAGACATAGGTTAAAAATGAAAGGGTGGATGGAAAAGATAAACCTTGTAAACACTAATCAAAAGAAAGCTGAAAGGGCTATGTTAATTTGAACAAAGTAAACTTCAAAATAAGCAATATTACTAGGAATAAAGGAGGATATTACATAATTTTATAAAAGGACTAATTCACCAAAAAGACATAACTCTAAATATGCTTGCATCTAACAACAGAGCTTCAAAAATACTTGAACCAAATATGTCCTCAGGGGGTGGGACTTTAAGAATGGAGTAAGGAGCTCAATAGACCCTCTCAACAAACAGCAGTTTACGTGTGAGAATTATAAAAGCAATTACTTAAAGTCCCAGGAATTTGTTCATTTAAGAGAATGTTCTAAATCTTGGTAAGAACAGCAAGAGTCTCTGGCATTTGGACTAACAACTGATTTTATTACTCTCTCCCTCAACCCCCTAACTCCCAGCTCTATGTTACAGAAGCTCTATCCTGGGTACCCAAGAAGACAGAAGCTCCCTCTAACCCCAGTTCCCAGTCTAAGGCCACAGTTCACTCTGGGAAGGGCAGGCTGTTAGCATTCCTCATCATCCACTATCTCATGTTGTAGAAGTTCTATTTCAGGCACATGTCAGAAAGAACTCGGTCTCTCTTTACCCACCTATTCCACACCCTAGGACAGATGCAGTACCCTAGATGCAGCATATGAAGACTACTGGAGACCCTATCTCCCCTACCCCACTCACTCATAGGGTATAGGTTCCACACCAGGAAGAGCAAGGTGAGAAGACCAGGACTACCACACCTTCCCTGGTGCCCACTTGTACAGCAGGGTATCACTATGGGAAAAGCAGATCAGCAAAAATAGACTTTAAAATAAAAATGTTACTAGAGATAAAGACAGACATTTTATAATGACAAAAGGGTCAATCTAACAGGGAGATATAACACTTATATGCAATAACAACAGAGACCCAAAATATATGAAGCAAACTGACAGAACTGAAGAGAAAAATAGACAGTGCAACAGTAATAATTGCAGTCTTCAGTACTGTCATTTTCAATAATGAATAGACTCTCTAGGCAGAAAATTAAAAGAAGAAACAAGACTTGGAAACAGTATAAACCAACTAGACTTGTAGACATCTTTAGAACACTCTGCTCAACAGAATATGTACTCTGCTCAAGCACACATAGAATGTTCTCCAGGGTAGACCATATGCTAGACTGTAATTCAAGCCCCAGTAAATTTAAATGGATTTAAACAATACAGGTTGAGCATTCATCTACAAATCCAAAATCCAGAATGCTCCAAAATCCAAAACTTTTGAGTGCCAACATGATGCTCAAAGGAAATGCTCATTTGAGGAGTTCAGATTTTCAGATGAGCGATGCTAAGCTGGTTAAGTATAATACAAATATTCCAAAATCCCAATAAAAATATAAAATTCAAAACACTTTTGGGTCCCAGGCATTTTGGATAAGAGATGTTCAACCTGTACAAAGTATGTTCTCTGATGACTTTATTCCGTAATGAAACAAATTGGGAGTAAAAAACAAAAACAAAAAAATCTTGAAATATTAAACATACTCCTTAATAATCAGTGAATCAGAAAAGAAATCAAAAGGGAAATTAGAAAATGCTTTGAGATGAATGGAAATGAAAACACAACATATTAATATCAAAACTTACAGGATGCAGCAAAAGCACTGCTGAGAAGGAAACTTAAAGCTGTAAATGTCTTAATTTGCATACATACCAAAAAAAGATCTCAAATCAGAAACCTAATCTTCTCCCTTAAAAAACTAGAAGAATGAACTAAACTCCAGCAAGCAGGAAAAAGGGGAAAAAAGAAATAATAAAGACTAGGGAGAAAATAAATGAAATACAGAATAGAAAAAAAAACAATAGAGAAAATCAGCAAAACCGTAAGTTGGCTTTTTGAAAAGATCAAATTGACAGACCTTTAGCTAGACTGACCAGGAATGAGATAAGACTCAAATTCCTAAAATCAGGAATCTAGTAGTTAACATTACTTTTGCCCTTATACAAGTAAAAAGAATTTTAAGGGAATACTATAAACAGCCATCTGCCAACGAATTCATTACCTTAATTAAAGTAGACAAATTCCTGGAAAGGCACCAAATATCAAAACTGAGTTAAGGAGAAACGGAAAATCTGAATAGACTGATTAAAAAGTAAATAATTTGAATTAATCATTTAAAAACCTTCCCAGAAAGCAAGCCCTGGCCCATATAGATTTACTGGTGGATTTCACGAAATACTCAAAGAAGAATTAATACCAATTATTCACAAACTCTTCCAAACAATAGAACACTTCCTAACCCAGTCTATTGGGCCTGTTACCCTGATAACAAAATCAGACAAAGACACTACAAGAAAAGAAAACTACAGACAAATATCCCTTCTGAATATAGGTACAAAATCCTTCACAAAATACTAACAGATTCTAGCAACATATTAAAAGGATTATACACCATGACCAAGCGACATTTATCTCAAGAATGCAAGGTTGGTTTAACATCCAAAAATCAATTAATATAATATACCATGTTAATAGAATATAGGGAAAACCCATATGACCATGTCAGTAAATGCAGAAAAAGCATTTGAAAAAATACAATGTCTTTCATGATAATAATGCTCAACAAACTAGGAATAGAAGGGAATTTCTTCAATCTAAAAAAGGAGCATCTATGAAAACCCCACGGCTGATATCATACTTAATGGCAAAAGAATGAAAAATTTCTGCCTATAGCAAGAGCAAGACAGAGAGGTCTGTTAACATTCAACATTAAACTGCAAGTCTGACTAGGACAACTAGGCAAGAAAAAGTAAAAAAAGGGCATGCAGACTGGAAAGGAAGAAGTAAATATATATCCAGTATGTATTTAATACTAAGGAATCCACTAAAAACAACTAATATAATAATAGATAAATGGAAAATAATTTAGATTCCAGAAATAGTCCCTTACATTTGCTGCCAACTGATTTTAACAGTGGTGCCAAGATGATTTAATTGAGAAAGAATAGTTTTGCAACAAATAAATGGTGCTGAGGCAACTGGATATCCACAGTCAAAAGAATTAAGTTGGATCCTTGTCTTTCACACCACATACCAAAATTAATTCAAAGTAAATCATAGAGCTAAATTTAAATGTAATGGAGCTAAACAGTAAGACCATTTAGAAGAAAACAATGGAGCATGTCTCCATAACCTTGTATTCTGCATTGTTTTCTTAGATATGAATCCAGAAGTACAAGTGACAAAAGACAAAATATACAAATTAGACTATATACAAATTTAAAACTTTTATGCTCCAAATGATACCATCAGGAAAGTGAAAAGACAACCCACAGGGCGAGAGAAAGTAATTACAAACGATATACCTCATGCAAGTCATGTGGCCATGGCCAAATCTTGATGAAGTGGGGAAGTACATCATATTGGGAACATCATTACAATCTGTCACAACATCGTATGTGTTATCTGATTGGTTGTACTCCCCATGTGTCATGTTACTTTGGTGTGTGAACTCATGAGCTACTGTCTTGTAATGCATATTGAAGAAGGGCAGAAGGCCAAGCCCTGTTCTTTGTCTTTTCTTGTGAATTTAAGAAGGAAGATGATCCCCAAAGTGAAGAGTCCCAGTTATACATGTATTATAAAAACAGTTGACTGCCCCGTGTTTGTCACCACTCTGACAGCGCTTCAGCAGAAGCATTGTTGGACAGAGGTGTCTTCTTAAATTGTAGTCCACTAGGCCTAGGGCTTTGGAGGACCAGCGAGAGGAGGTGGAGGAGAGCATGCTCATCAGCTCCTTAGCCCTGCAAGCTCTTCTGCTATTCTAGGTTGAAGGAGCAAGCTCTGACTGTCTCAAGGCAAACAGGAAGGGAAGTGGAGAATAATAGTTTGGAAGTCTTTCCCTACCGTAGCCTTTCATTGTCAGCTTGGGCTGCCTTTTGCCCTTCACTTGCCCCCTCCTGAAAGTTCAGGGAAGTCTTCAGTGCCCTGAAGCATTTCTCACTGTTTTTTGGTTGTTTCTTGGAATCAGTACCTCCTTCTAACTTATAAATTTTCCAGCATTTTTGTTGGGGGGATGGGTTTCAGGGAGAGCCAGCATGTATAATTCACTGAATTTATAGGAACCTAAAGCCCTGGATTCATTTTCTTAAACTAGTGAAAATTATCAGCTGTTCACTGTTTTTTTCAACTTTCCTAAGTCATAAATTAGAGACAATCAACCGAATCGAAGAATAGGTAGGGACAAAAATTCTGGAAGGACAAAAGCACGGTGGACAGTTAAACCAAATACAAAACACAATTCTGGCTATGTTTTTCAGCTACTTAGGATTTGAAGTTTATACGTAAACCTTGAATGTCAATTAAAAAACATGTACAGTTTCAAAAAATGGGGACCAGAGTGTTTGCATGAGGAGAGGACCTTGTGAAAGAAGGTTGTATATTTGAATTAGAAAACGAAGGTTTAGACTGAGGACAGGGAGAAGAACACAGAGCAAACATTGGCAAAGGCATGGGGGTCATGCGCATGTGGCCAGTCTGCCTCAAGTGGAAGGTTTGCATGGTGAAAACAGAGGGAGTTATTAGTTTGGATGATGTCAGATTAGGGAGGACTCTAATAACTAGTGAGCGTGTGTGGGTCTGTAGAGAGAGAAAGCAAGCTAGCTGTCCAAGTTAGAAAGCCTGTACAAGTAAGATTAGCTACAGAAGTACTAAGTGTACTACATATTAATGTTTCACTTCGAAGGCAAACTATAATATAACATGGATGCCAAGGGGAACATTAAAATGAATTTGTGGATTTCAGACCATTGAGTGTATGTTTTACATTTTTCCTTTGAGAGGAGGCAGTTTAGTACTGGGGGTTAGAGCATGGACTAGACCCAGGTGGCTTCAGTTCAACTCTAGGTTCCAAGTATGACTTCGGGCAAGTTAATTAACTATTCTGTGCCTCAGTATTCTCATTTATAAAATGAGGGTAGTAAAAGCTCCTCACTCACAAGAGCTCCTCACAACTTTGCCACTCGATTTCTGCTCTGAAGTTGAAGAGCATGTGTCAAATTTGAGAGCATGAGTGGAATTTGAGAAGAGGACATGATTCATAATTAGTAGGGAGGCAGGGTGGTATACAGAAAGAAAAGGAACTGATCATTCTGTTCCCTGACTGCTTCCTCATGAGATTGTAAGCTTCCTTGGTCTGAGACTTGCTTCATTATATTTCATCACTTAGTGCAGTGTATAACGTAATTGACACTCAGTAAATATATTTTCAGTGACTAAATTTACTTGTTTAAATATTATTTTAATACATTAGGGTATGTATTGCTCTAATAATTTCGATTAATTTTTAATAGCTAAATCATTTTAATAATTATAATTTTGAAGTATTTGTGACAGTTTTCTTTCTCTTTCTACAGGCCAGTTGGAATGCCAAAAATGGAAAAAGTCTACTTACATAATCCTAGTTCTGAAGAAACTATTACATTAGTATCAATATCTGCTACAACATCACATTTTCATGCATCCTTTTTTCAAAATAGGGTAAGTTTCTCTGCTACAAATGATATCTCCTGAGATTGAAATTGAAATGTCTAGATTTTTATTGATGAATAATGTTATTTTGCTATAATTAGAATCTAGTTTCATATCCATTATTGGGTTTCAGTTTGTTTCATTCCTAGGAATTATTACTTCTACTTCTAGACACACATTGTTTTTCTCAACACGAAACAGTTTAGCAAATCAACTATGAACCTTAAGCACTCTGAAAAATGTAGCATTCTTATATTCAGTTGGTTTTCTGTTCCTTCCTAATAATAGTTAATTCCTCAGCATTGTGTTAGTTTTCTCTTGCTGCATAATAAATTACCACAAATTTGATGGCTTACTACAACACCCACTTACTTATTAGCACACAGTTCTATAAGTCATAAATCCAGTGGATTGTTTGCTCAGCATATCATAGGCTGAAATTAAGATGTCATCTGGTCTGAGTCCTTGTCTGGAGACTCTGAAGGGAATCCACTTCCAAACTCATTTAAGTTGCTGGCAGAATTAGGTTACTTGTGGTTGTAGAAGTGAAGCCCCCATTTCACTGCTGCCTGTCAGCCAGGGACCTTGCTCAGCTCCTTAAGGCACCCACATTTCTTCTCACTGGGTCCATCCATCTTCAAGCCAGCAACAGTGCATCATTTCCCCTCAGGCTTCACAGCTCTGTGGCTTCCTCTTCTGCCTCCAGCATGGGAAAACTCTGCTTTTAAAGGGCTCATCTCCTTGGATCAGGACCATCTGCATAGTCTCCCTTTTGATTTAACTCAGAGGCAACTACTGGTAACCTTAATTACAACTGCAGAATCCTTTTACCACGGAATGTAAATAATCACAGGTGTGGTGTCTCATCGTCATCACAATCTCAGCGATCAGGGGAGGAAATCTTAGGGGCCATTTTAAGGTTCTCTGTATCACAAGTATCCTTTAAAATTTTATTTTTAATTTTTGTAGGTAGTATGTGAACTTATTATTAAAAAGGAAAAATTTTTTCCTGACCAGAATAATAGTTTGGAAGTCTTTCCCTACTGTAGCCTTTCATTGTCAGCTTGGGCTGCCTTTTGCCCTTCACTTGCCCCCTCCTGAAAGTTCAGGGAAGTCTTCAGTGTCCTGAAGCATTTCTCACTGTTTTTTGGTTGTTTCTTGGAATCAGTACCTCCTTCTAACTTATAAATTTTCCAGCATTTTTGTTGGGGGGATGGGTTTCAGGGAGAGCCAGCATGTATAATTCACTGAATTTATAGGAACCTAAAGCCCTGGATTCATTTTCTTAAACTAGTGAAAATTATCAGCTGTTCACTGTTTTTTTCAACTTTCCTAAGTCATAAATTAGAGACAATCAACCGAATCGAAGAATAGGTAGGGACAAAAATTCTGGAAGGACAAAAGCACGGTGGACAGTTAAACCAAATACAAAACACAATTCTGGCTATGTTTTTCAGCTACTTAGGATTTGAAGTTTATACGTAAACCTTGAATGTCAATTAAAAAACATGTACAGTTTCAAAAAATGGGGACCAGAGTGTTTGCATGAGGAGAGGACCTTGTGAAAGAAGGTTGTATATTTGAATTAGAAAACGAAGGTTTAGACTGAGGACAGGGAGAAGAACACAGAGCAAACATTGGCAAAGGCATGGGGGTCATGCGCATGTGGCCAGTCTGCCTCAAGTGGAAGGTTTGCATGGTGAAAACAGAGGGAGTTATTAGTTTGGATGATGTCAGATTAGGGAGGACTCTAATAACTAGTGAGCGTGTGTGGGTCTGTAGAGAGAGAAAGCAAGCTAGCTGTCCAAGTTAGAAAGCCTGTACAAGTAAGATTAGCTACAGAAGTACTAAGTGTACTACATATTAATGTTTCACTTCGAAGGCAAACTATAATATAACATGGATGCCAAGGGGAACATTAAAATGAATTTGTGGATTTCAGACCATTGAGTGTATGTTTTACATTTTTCCTTTGAGAGGAGGCAGTTTAGTACTGGGGGTTAGAGCATGGACTAGACCCAGGTGGCTTCAGTTCAACTCTAGGTTCCAAGTATGACTTCGGGCAAGTTAATTAACTATTCTGTGCCTCAGTATTCTCATTTATAAAATGAGGGTAGTAAAAGCTCCTCACTCACAAGAGCTCCTCACAACTTTGCCACTCGATTTCTGCTCTGAAGTTAAAGAGCATGTGTCAAATTTGAGAGCATGAGTGGAATTTGAGAAGAGGACATGATTCATAATTAGTAGGGAGGCAGGGTGGTATACAGAAAGAAAAGGAACTGATCATTCTGTTCCCTGACTGCTTCCTCATGAGATTGTAAGCTTCCTTGGTCTGAGACTTGCTTCATTATATTTCATCACTTAGTGCAGTGTATAACGTAATTGACACTCAGTAAATATATTTTCAGTGACTAAATTTACTTGTTTAAATATTATTTTAATACATTAGGGTATGTATTGCTCTAATAATTTCGATTAATTTTTAATAGCTAAATCATTTTAATAATTATAATTTTGAAGTATTTGTGACAGTTTTCTTTCTCTTTCTACAGGCCAGTTGGAATGCCAAAAATGGAAAAAGTCTACTTACATAATCCTAGTTCTGAAGAAACTATTAC